>NW_019154085.1:13115651-13219140 GCF_002288905.1 Enhydra lutris kenyoni
AGAAAGAAAGAAAGAAAGAAAGAAAGAAAGAAAGAAAGAAAGAAAGAAAGAAAGAAAGAAAAAAAGAAAGAAAGAAAAGGAAAATGAAGTAACTCTTGAAATGTGCCCCCAAATTACAAAACTAATTGAAAAGAATTTTGGTCTTTGCAAAAGACTTCTGTTTCTGAGAATTTATTACAAAATAAGGAGACTACATACACTTCAAATGTAATGTAAATCCGGTTTTCTGCCATTTGGAAAAGTCACACATTTTCATCCTGTGTTTTAAAGCGAAAGAATAAGTTTTTTTTTTTCCTAGTTAACTCTACCCCTAACATGGAGCTCTAACATCATAACCCCAAGATCAAGAGTTCAGACTCTACTGACTAAGCCAGCCAGCACACCAGGAATAATTTTTAGTAATATTCCAAACAGTTCTCTTCAAAGCAAATTATGGCTAAAAGAAATATTTTGCTTTTAGATTTTTACCAATTACATTAGTTGTAAATTAATTAAATCTCATTATAAATAAAGCATTTATACCTCCTACAAATGTTCCACCTACTCTAATTTTAATTACTCAATTCCCAAACTGAATTTGGAAATAATAAGGGCATTAAGCCTACATCTTCCTGTTGATCTGGTAATAATCCAACATCTCTCTAAATTTAGTTATTTAAATACATTAATTAGACATTTTTACCTTATTGTAAAAGAGCAAAGAGATTGGGGAAAAAAATGTTTGCTTCATACATTAATTTTTTTAAGTTTTATTTAAGTCATCTCTACACCCAACATGGGGGACTCACAACCCCAAGATCTTCCAACTGAGCCCCCCAGGTGCCCCTGCATTATCCACTTCAATGAATTACACAACTAAGTGAATGTTGTGTGATTGTAGCTCTTCTTGTGCTATACGTGTGGTATATATATATATATATATTTTTTTTTTTTTTTTAATATTTTATTTATTTGACAGACAGAGATCACAAGTAGGCAGAGAGGCAGGCAGAGCGAGAGGAGGAAGCAGGCTCCCTGCTGAGCAGAGAGCCTGATGCGGGGCTCGATCCCAGGGCCCTGGGATCATGACCTGAGCCAAAGGCAGAGGCTTAAGCCACTGAGCCACCCAGGTGCCCCACGTGTGGTATATTTTATTTCATTTATTGCTACCAAATTTCTGTGGGAAATACTAACTGTTCAGGGACGTAGTACTGAAGGCCAACTTTGTGGTTCACAGTAACTCTAAGAGTCCTGAAAATAAAGAATGCCTGTGATAGCACACATGGGATCATTTCACTGAGGAAGAATCAGGTCCACAGACAGTGGTAGCACCTAGGCCTGGGAATCCCGCATCACAGTAACATAAAAGTGTGAGGGTTTAACACAGATATAAAGTCTTAAAATTAGATCTTATGTGGAGACCGGACTTCCTAGTGAAACAAAATTAAAACTAAAACTCTTATCTGTAGATGCTGATTAAATTCTAACAAAGAAACATGTCACAATTTATGGGAATTCATAATGCCGGGCTAAATAAGATTTAATAAACACATGCCTCCCTGGATGAGACTAATTGAAAAGCCTAGAAGGAGTATCCAGAAAATAGGGCCTCCTTTGTCATTTCTGGGCTGAAAACAGGACCTCATAATGGCCCAATGTACTCATCCAGGGGAGAAACATTTATCTTGGGCCGTCATGTACAACATGTACTCCCTTGCCTGCACACGTGTCATGAGCACAATTTGCTCCAATCGCACTTTGCTCCCTCTGTCACTGTCCTGATTATTAAGGCCTCTCCCTCCTTTTCGTTTTTTTTTTTAAGATTTTATTTATTTATTTGAGAGAGAGACAGTGAGAGAGAGCATGAGAGAGCAGAAGGTCAGAGGGAGAAACAGGCTCCCTGTGGAGCTGTGAGCCCAACGCGGGGCTCAATCCTGGGACTCCAGGGTCATTACCTGAGCCGGAGGCAATTGCTTAACCAACTGAGCCATCCAGGTGCCACCCTCTTGTTTTTCTTTTTCCCTTGTGGTACTGATAACATTCACAATGAAAGTGGAGGCAAAGTAGGGCAGACGACCTTTTTCCACTAGAGCATCTGGTCCCCCCTCACCTTCTCCTTTTTCCTACTTAGATGTCTGGAGTAATCTTTTCATTCATTGCCTCAGGGTTTGCTGGCCAAACCCAACAACAATCCATATATTTAACAATATAGGGATTAAACTCAAGGTATTAATTCCTTAATTCATAACCTGTAAATGCTTCCTTATATTTCATCTGAGTTTGTGCATAATTACATCCATTGACTAACCCACAAATCACACAGGTTTAGCTGCAATGCCATAAGAATTCCAAAGCTCGCCATCTAGCAACTTGTTGAAGGCCAGGCTATATTCTCTGAATTCCCACACTCCTTTTCACTCCATCCATTCTAGTTTATATTAGGATTGTACCCATAAGCCACATACAACTCTACACTAATACTTGAACATTGTTTGTACAGCAAAAGTGTATCCCAGTGTTTTTAACAAAGAACAATATGATCTGATAGCCATGTATGTAGGTTAGGTTTCAATGATAGCTTTAGAAGCAAACAATCCCTCCAAAATTAAATTTTTGCAGTAATACAAAAGATATCAAAAAATACTTTATTTGGGGGTGCCTGGGTGGCTCAGTGGGTTAAGCCTCTGCCTTTGGCTCAGGTCATGATCTCAGGGTCCTGGGATCAAGCCCCACATCGGGCTCTCTGCTCAGCGGGGAGCCTGCTTCCTCCTCTCTCTCTGCCTGCCTCTCTGCCTACTTGCGATCTCTCTGTGTCAAATAAATAAGTGAAAAACCTTTAAAAAATACTTTATTCAACTTTATTTACATAAAAGCATCTTGTTACAGAGTTAGTATTTGTGTCATTAGCCATGGTAGTTATCACTCAATTTTGACTGAGGCAGTAGGAATATAGCTATTTGTCTTAGGACGTAATTGATGTGAAGGCCTATTTTAATTCAGGCTGCATATTTATACAATTGAAATTCTCAATTTTCAACTTGATAAAACTTCCATAGCACGCAGGTAGATCCCAACTTTACCTAGAGTTTGACCACATAGTCAGAAATTTTAAGTTATTTTTGGAAAAATTTTTAACTGAGATATAATTGATATACAACATGGTATTTTTTAAGTATATGAAATAATGATTTACATTATGCATATACTATAAAATGATGACCAGAATCATCATATCACATAGCTAAATTTTTTTTTTCTGGTGATGAGAAATTTTAAGATCTACTCTTTGAAATGTTCACAGGAAAACTGGTAGGTTGGCATTTGATCTATCTGGCCCTAAGGGCTGGGGCAGAGGGCATTTACCCAATCACGTCTGGAAGGAGTACTGAAAGCCAAAGCCAAAAAATCCTGTCCAAATGAATTGTGCAAGTAAAAACGATGTGAGGATAGATTAAAACTCAAGGGAACCACCAAGCCAGGTAGGCAAAGAAGATAAATGAAACAATTCTGCTTCTTGTACTTGGGGTTCATTGAGCTTCTTTCATCTATGGATTTGTAGTTTTTAATCTAGTTTGGAGTTTTCAGCCATTATTTCTTCAAGTACTTTCTTCTGCCCCTCACATATTTCTCCAGGGACTCCAATGACATATATGCCAGACTGATTAAAATTATGTTAAAGTTTTCCTGATAGGGGCACCTGGGTGGCTCAGTTGTTAAGCATCTGCCTTCGGCTCAGGTCACGATTCCCAGGATCCTGGGATCAAGCCCCGCATCCGGCTCCCTGCTCGGTGGGAAGCCTGCTTCTCCCTCTCCTACTCCCCTGCTTGTGTTCCCTCTCTCACTGTGTCTCTCTCTGTCAAATAAATAAATAAACTTTTTTAAAAAAGTTTTCCCGATTGTGTTTTTTTCTTTTGGTGTTTTTCCTCTCTGTGTTTCATTTAGCCTAGTTTCTATTGCTATGTCTTCAAATTCAGTGGTCTTTTCTTCTTCAGTAGCTAATCTACTGCTACCCTCATACAGTACATTTTTCACCTCAGATGTTGAAGTTTTCCTCTAGAATTTATTGTGGATCTTTTTATATCTTTCATGTTTTGGCTTAATATGCTCAACCTTACCTCTGTCTTTTTGGACATATGAAATATGGTTATAGTTTTATCTTAATATACTTGTCTACTAATTCTATCATCTGTGACATTTCTGGAGTTATTCTATTGATTGATTGCTATCCTCATTATGGGTTGTATTGTCCTGGTTCTTTATGCTTCTGTAATTTTTTTTTAAAGATTTTATTTATTTACTTGACAGAGATCACAAGCAGGCAGAGAAGCAGGCAGAGAGAGAGAGAGGAGGAAGCAGGCTCCCTGCTGAGCAGAGAGCCCGATGCAGGGCCTGATCCCAGGATCCTGAGATCATGACCTGAGCCGAAGGCAGAGGCTTTAACCCACTGAGCCACCCAGGTGCCCCTGCTTTTATAATTTTTAAATTAAATGCCAGGTAGTGTGAACTTCACCTTGTCAGGTGCTAGATATTTGTATTTATAATTTTTTAAAAAGATTTTATTTGTTTATTTGAGAGAGAGACAGTGAGAGAGAGCATGAGAGAGGAAAAAGTCAGAGGGAGAAGCAGACTCTCCATGGAGCTGGGAGCCTGTGCAGGCCTAGATCCCAGGACTCTGGGATTATGACCTGAGCTGAAAGCAGCTGCCCAACCAACTGAGCCACCCAGGCACCCTATAAATATTTTTGAGCTCTGTCCTGAGATGCTGTTAAAGTATTTATAAGCAGTTCAATCTTTTTGAGGCTTGCTCTTAACTTTTATGAATCCAGAGCAGCTTTGAGTGTAGGGCTAATATTCCTCCACCACTCAGTGATCCATGAATTACAAGATTTTCTACTGTGTGGTACAAACTTGATTCATCCTTGTCTCTGGATGAACTTTGAGAATTGTTTCTTCTGCTTCTTTCAGGTAGTTCTTCACACTTGGATGGTTTCTCCCCTCATGTGCACTGATTAGGAGTTAGCTGGAAACTTCAGGGGAAAAAACTTCAGGGGAACTCTCTAAAGACCCCTAGAGCTGTCTGTGCATTGCTCTCACCTCTGGTACTGTGCTCTGCAAACTCTAACCACTTTAGCCTCCCAAAACTGTGCCTCCACAGTTTGAGAAGATGACTAGGCTTTGCCTGAGTTCTCTTTCCCTGTGCCACAACCTGGAAACTCTTTCCAGGCAGCAAGCTCGGAAAATCATAGGGCTCCCCTCTCTCAAAGATTGCTGTCCTACACTGTTTGATGTTCAGTGTCTGCACTGTTGTTTCACACATTTTGTTTGTCTGGTCTTTTTTTTAAGATTTTATTTATTTATTTGACAGACAGAGATCACAAGTAGGCAGAGAGGCAGGCAGAGAGGGAGGAAGCAGGCTCCCTGCTGAGCAGAGAGCCCGATGTGGGGCTCCATCCCAGGATGCTGAGATCATGACTTGAGCCAAAGGCAGAGACTTTAACCCACTGAGCCACCCAGGCACTTCTGTTGTCCGGTTTTCAAGTTGTTTCAGACGGGAGGGTACTCTAGGCCTTCCTACTACATCTTGCCAGAGAAGAGCTATAAAATCAACAGAACCAGCAGGGGTTGCTTGAACTGCATCTGAGCTTCTCCACATTCCGAGATATAGATGGTCGTATGTTGGCAAGAATAACGCAGTCCAGGAAACATTCATTCACTGAACAAACTCATTCATTCACTCAACATTCACTCATTCACTCAATAAACATTCAAACACTATGGCAGAGATGGTTAGCTGTCTACTAAAATCCACTTCCTTTCCATGTTATAGAATTGTCCTTGGGAAGTGGTTGCCAGCTCAGGCACTGTGGTTTTCCAGACACCCCCTACCCTCCACCCACAGACACACACATCTTGCCTCTCAGTGTGGCCATATGTTTAGTATTCACCAACGGAACGTGAGTGAAAAGGAGATGTATGATTTCCAGGACAAGGATTTTAAGAAGCAGGTATGCCTTCTTCACGCTCTTTCCCCTTCTATTGACTGACTGCTGAGGATAACAAATCACTCGGGAATGATGAAGCCAAAATATGAAAGGAGTCTCAGTCTTAGTCTCTGAAATCACTGCATGGCAGGAAGCTACCTGCCAGAAATACCTGCGTTGTTTAGCAAGGGAATGACCAAGTAAATTTCTATGCTACTAAACCACTACTATTTTGGGACTACTTCGTTAAAGCAGTGAGTGTTACCTAGCTTAGACAGGGGCCCACTATATCCAAGCACTGTGCTAAGTGCTGGATGTATGATGAGAAGCAAAGGAATCATGGTCCCTGGTTCATGAGTCTTTTTATTTTTTTAAGATTTTTTTTTTTTTTTTAACTTGGCAGGAGAGAGAGAGTGTCCACAAGCAGGGGAAATGGCAGGCAGAGGGAGAAGCAGGCTCCCTGCTGAGCAAGGAGCCTGATGCTGGACTTGATCCCAGGACCCAGGGATCGTGACCTGAGCTGAAGGCAGATGCTTAACCAACTGAGCCACCCAGGTGTCCCTGGTTCATGAGTCTTAAAAGTTAGTCATGAAGGATAAAAATAAACAAGAAAAAAATATATATACAGTCACTTCCTGCAGGACACCTCCCTGATTCCTGTCTTCCCTGTAGAATATATCTTGCTTTTTTTTTTTAAAGATTTTATTTATTTCTTTGACAGAAAGAGAGAGAGAGAGACAGCAAGAGAGGGAACACAAGCAGGGGGAATGGGAGAGGGAGAAGCAGGCCTCTCGCTGAGCAGGGAGCCCCATGCAGGGCTTGATCCCAGGACCCCAGGATCATGACCCGAGCTGAAAGCAGTCGCCTAATGACTGAGCCACCCAGGCACCCTGTATCTTGCTTTTTATTTTATTTATTTATTTATTAAAAAGATTTTATTTATTTATTTGACAGAGATCACAAGTAGGCAGAGAGGCAGGCAGAGAGAGAGGAAGGGAAGCAGGCTCCCTGCGGAGCAGAGACCCCGATGCGGGGCTCGATCCCAGGACCCCGGGATCATGACCCAAGCCGAAGGCAGAGGCTTTAACCCACTGAGCCACCCAGGCGCCCCATGTATCTTGCTTTTTAATAACCAAACTTCAGAGAACATATTTTTCCCCGATACAGTGTTTAATATTTGTATAGGAAATGTTTATATTTATACCCTTCCTCCAAACTCAATACTTTTTTTATTTTTTTAAATTTTTATTTTTTTTTAAATTTCTTTTCAGTGTTCCAGAATTCATTGTTTATGCACCACACCCAGTGCTCCATGCAATACGTGCCCTCCATAATACCCACAATACATTTTAAGACAAAATGATGTGTATAAAATATCCTGCATTTTATTTCAAATACAATTGGTAAAATATCAGAATCACAAATAGATACTTTTTTCAACTTTTAATTTTCAAACGTTTCAAGTCTAAAAACCAGAGAAGTTTAAAGAACACACGTACCTTCATCCAGAGTGACCAATTGGTAACAATCAGACATATTTGTTACATCTCTCTTTCTTTCTTTTTTTTTTTAATTATTTATTTGTTTGATAGACAGAGATCACAAGTAGGCAGAGAGAGGAAGGGAAGCAGGCTCCCCGCTGAGCAGAGAGCCAGACGCTCTGAAGGCAGAGGCTTTAACCCGCTGAGCCACCCAGGCGCTCCTATATCTCTCTTTCTAAACACGCAGGTGTGTGCGAGAACACACACACACACACACATACACACACACACTTTGCTGAACCATTTGAAAGTAATTTTCAGGCATGGTGATACTTTATCCCTAAATTCCTCAGTATTTATCTCCTATGAACAAGAACATTTTCCTACATGGTCATAATACCACTATCACACCCAAGAAATTAAAGATAAATACACAATATTATCTAATATACAACCTATGCTAAAATCCCATTTGCCTATAGCTGATTTTTATTAACTTATTTATTATCCCTTTATCTCCAAAATAATACTTCTGCTCCCCAATAATTATAAGTCCTCTCCAAACCTAAACCAATCTTAACTTAATCCATAGACTCTGTGCAATTTCAAACAAAATCCCAGCTCATATTACTTTACAGATATTGATAAGCTGATTCTAAAGTTCATATGGGGAGCCAAAAGACCCAGAATAGCCAACATAATATTGAAGAAGAACAAAGTGGGAGACTGATGTTATCTGACTTCAAGACTTACTATAAAGCCACACTAATCAATACAGTGTGGTATTGGCAATAATAGATCAATGGAAGAGAATAGAGAGCCCAGAAACAAATCCCCATAAAGACAGTCAACTGGGAGCTCCTGGGTGGCTCAGTCATTAAGTGTCTGCCTTCTGCTCAGGTCATGATCGCAGGTTCCTGGGATCAAGCCCTGCATCGGCTCCCTGCTAAGTGGGAAGTTTGCTTCTCCATCTCCCACTCCCCCTGCCTATGTTCCCTCTCTTGCTCTCTCTCTCTCTCTCTCTCTGTTAAATAAATAAATAAATAAATAAATAAATAAATAAAATCTTAAAAAAAAGACAGTCAACTGATTGTTGACAAAGGAGCAAAGATAATGCAATGGACCAGTTATTCCTTTCAACAAATGATGCTGAGATAACTGGATCATATACAGGCAAAAATTAAGTCTAGACACAGATCTTACACTGTTCACAAAAATTAACTCAAGATGGGTCATAGACTTAAATGTAAAATGCAAAATTATGAAACTCCTAGAAGAAAACATCAGAGAAAACTTAGGTGAGATTGGGTTTGACAATCACTTTTTTTTTTTAAAGATTTTATTTATTTATTTGACAGACAGAGATCACAAGTAGGCAAAGAGGCAGGCAGAGAGGCAGGCAGAGAGAGAGAGGAAGGGAAGCAGGCTCCCCGGTGAGCAGAGAGCCCAACGCGGGGCTTGATCCCAGGACCCTGGCTGGGATCACGACCTGAGCCGAAGGCAGCGGCTTTAACCCACTGAGCCACCCAGGCGCCCTTGGCAATCACTTTTTAGATACAAGACCAAAGACACAATTTATAAAATAAATAAATGATAAGATGAACTTTACTAAAATTAAAATTTCTTCCTGTGAAAAACAATGCCAAGAGACTGAGAAGAGAAGTCATAGAATGAGAGAAATATTTGCAAAAAACCCCCCACATCTGATAAAATACTTTTATTCAAAATGTAAAAAATAAATCTTAAAACTTGGAGCACCTGGGTGGCTCAGTGGGTTAAGTCTCTGCCTTTGGCTCAGGTCATGATCTCAGGGTCCTGGAATTGAGTCCCATGTCGGGTTTCCTGCTAAGTGGGAATCCTGCTTCCCACCCTCTCTCTTCCTGCCTCTCTGCCTACTTGTGATCTCTCTCTCTCTGTGTCAAATAAATAAATAAAATCTTTAAAAAAAGAAATTTTAAAACTTAACAAGAAAACCATCTCATTTAAAAATGGGCCAAAGACCTTCAAGGGCGTCTTATCAAATATGGCATACAGATGGAAATAAGTACATGAAAAGATGCTCTCCAACATATGTCATCAAGGAACTGCAAATTAGGACAACAAAGAGATGCCACTACACTTTGATTAGAATGGCCAAAATCTGAAGCAATGACAACACCAAATGTTGGCAAGGATGTGGAGCAACAGAGACTCACATACATTGCCCGTGGGAATGCAAGATACCAGCAATTTGGAAGACAGTTTGGTGGCTTCTTATAAAAATAAACAGTCCTGCCATACAATCCAGAAATCCTGTTTCTTGGTATTTACGCAAAGGAGTTGAAATTTTATGTCCACACAAAAACCTGCACATAGATGTCCATAACAGCTTTATTCGTAGTTGCCAAAACTTGGAACTAACAACATGTTCTTCGGTAGATGAATGGATAAATAAACTGTGGTACATCTGGACAAGGGGATATTTTTCTGTGCTAAAAAGAAATGAGCTATCAATTCATGAAAAGACATGCAGGAAACTTGACTGCATATAACTAAGTGAAGGAAGCCAGTCTGAAATGACTGTATACTGTATGATCCCAAATATGTGACAGTCTAGAAAGGACAAAACTATGGAGCTGGTAGACCAGTGGTAGTACTATCTCCATACAAAGTGGGAGGAGGAGGCATTCTATTTCTTTTTTTTTTTTTTTTAAGATTTTATTTATTTATTTGACAGACAGAGATCACAAGTAGGCAGAGAGTCAGGGAGAGAGAAAGAGGGGGAAGCAGGCTCCCTGCTGAGGGGAGCCCAATGTGGGGCTGAGGCTCGATCCCAGGACTCTGGGATCATGACCTGAGCTGAAGGCAGAGGCTTTAATCCACTGAGCCACCCAGGCGCCCCAGGCATTCTATTTCTATTCTATTGTATTCTAGCTACCTCTAGTTAGCAACAGTCAACAAGCCTGACCGCCTGGGCTCTAGATTTAGACTCCCTGCTTTTCAAATAAAGCCCTGCCAATTGTTTGAACTCTGGTTACTTACTCATTCCACCTCTCTAAGCCTCTGTTACTTTGATTAGTAAAATGAGGACAATGGTTCCGACATAGAATTACATGAATTGATGTGTATAAAGAGCATATTAATGTGCCCAGGATAAAATCATAGCTATCACATACTGCACGCCTATTTTCAAGTGGCAGGTCCCCTTGTCAAAGTAATTTTGCAGCCCCAGAAGGGCATATGGGCATATCAGTTTCTCCACTGGAGTCTGCTCTGAGCCATGGGGGCTAGCCCTATTTTTAACTTCAGTGTTAGACCCTGAAACTGTGTGCACTCATCGATGTCTGAATTCTTGCACTCAGCATAATGTTTTGCTTCCTAACATTTTGTCACAAAATGTTCATTCATAAAAAAGGAAAACCAGAGTGTCCGAACATTTACTTTGTGTTAGGAAAGGGCTCCTCACTGTGGGGCAACAAATGGAAGTAGGTCATTGCAAGTAAGGAACAGCAGCATGGAAATAGCCACATCTGTACCTAGGCTTGGCCCACATCTGTGTCAGCATCTCCCTCCAGGCCTGGGACATCACTGAACCAGCTGGTGGCCTTGGGCTCTGATGATTTCTCTTTCCTCTGCCCTTGACTGTCTTACTCTGTCACACTCTGTACTCAACATATTCCTTTAGTCCTTCATGAAAGTAGATAACAGATAGAACTCCAACGGACGAAAGGAGAAATCAGATGGACATGGAAACTAGCGAAATACAGTAGAGGGATGCGTGATCACTGCAACAAAAGATAATTAAATCCTGGTTAACAAAAAGAAGAGGGTCAAGGACTGAGCCAACACTTAAGGAGGAAACGAAAGAAAGGAAGTCTATCTATAAAGAGAACAGGAATGACCAGAGAGATGGGAAGTTAATCTGGAGAGAGTTGGCTCCTAGAAGCAAAGGAAGAAAGGAAAGAAAGGGGGAAAGAAAGGAAGAAAAAAGAAAGGAACAAAGGGAAAGAAAGGAACAAAGGGTTTCAATAAGTGGGAAGGGGGCAGATCAAATGTGACCAACTAAGATGTGGTATGCCTATCAGATTAGGAAACCTCATCAATCTTTTTCCATTCCACTTGGGAAGCTCTGGCAACCAGGCCTTTCTTTTGCAGGTGGGAGATTAAAAGAGTCATCCCTGATAAATCTGAGCAATTTAAAGGAAAACTGAACATACTGACAATGGCATTTCCCCTAGGAAATAGCTCAACCAGATCCTCCCCTGAGATGTTCAGAACGGATTAGACCTATTTAGAAGGTCAAAGCTTCCACTCCACTTTTGTTTGCCTGTTTTTTGTTTTGTTTGTGTTTTTTAAAAATTATTTTATTTTTAATTTTATTTTATTAAAAAAAATTTTTTTTTTATTTGGCAGAGAGACAGAGAGGACGAGCAGGCTCCCCACTAAGCAAGGAACCTGATGTGGGACTCAATCCCAGAATCCTGGGATCATGACCTGAGCCAAAGGCAGATGTTTAACCAACTAAGTGTCCCCGCCTGTTTGTTTTAAAAACAACTTTATAGGTGTGTAATTTGCATAGATAAATGCAATCCTTTAAAGTGTACGGTTCAGTGACTTTTGACAAATATATACGCCCATGTAACTACCATCTAATCAGTGTACAGAATATTTCCATCACCCCAAAATTTTTCTTGTGCTCCTTTACAATCAACACTTTCTTCTCAGGCAAACACCGGTTTACTTTCTGTCACTATAGATTAGTTTTGTGCTCTAGAATGTCATATAAATAAACTATACAGTACTTTGTGTACTGTAAAATAAACTATATTTGTAATTTTTGTGTGTCTGGATTCTTTCACTCAGCACTGTTTTCTTCCTAAACCTTTAGTTATAAAAATGCTCAATCATAGAACAAAACTGAAAGAATTTTACAGTAAATACCCATATACTTACCACTAGATTATACTACAGTTGACCCTTGAATAATGTGGGGGATTAGGGATGCCAATCGCCTGTACAGTCAAAAATCCATGTACAACTTCTTTTCTTAAAGACTTTATTTTTTTTTTAAAGTAATCTCTATACCCATCATGGGGCTCAAACCCACAACTCTGAGATCAAGAGTCACATGCTCCACCAGCTTAGCCAGCCAGGTGCCCCCATGTATAACTTTTGACTCCCCAAAAGCTTAACTACTAATAGTCTACTGCTGACCAGAGGCCTTACTAATAACATAAATAGTGATTAACACAGAGTTTGTATGTTATATGTATTATAGGCTGTATTCTTCCTAAAAAGTAAGCTAGAGAAAAGAAAATGTTATTAAGAAAATCATAAGGAAGAGAAATACACTTAGAGAACTGTAAAAACTCTGCATAAGAGTGAACTTGCACAGTTCAAAGGTGTTGTTCCAAGGGTTTACTGTATTAGATTCTACTACCCTTGCTTTCATACATCCTTGTGTCCATTTATCAACCCCTTATTTTTTTCTGTATTTTAAAGACCTCAGTACATTTCCCCTAAATACTTCAGCATGCATATCAGACATAATTATCCACGTTATTGCATGAATCTGTTGTTTGTTTCTTTTTACTACTGAGTAGTATTCCATTGCATGGATATAGCACAGTGGTTTATCCATTTACCTATTGATGGATATTTAAGTTATTCCCAGTTTGGGGTTATTACGAGTAAAGCTGCTATGGCCGTTCATATACAAGTCTTGTAGAGATATATGCTTTCATTTATTTTGAGTAAGTACTGAAGAGTACATATGTTGGGTCATACGGTAAGTATACGTTATGATAAATAGCCAAACTGTTTCCCGGGTGGTACCATTTTGCATTTCTGCTAGCACTGTTTTAAAGTTGCACTTGATCTGGGGCACCTGGATGGCTCAGTGGGTTAAGCCTCTTCCTTCGGCTCAGATCATCATCTCAGGGTCCTGGGATCGAGCCCCACATCTGGCTCTCTGCTCATCGGGGAGCCTGCTTCTCCCTCTCTCTGCCTTCCTTTCTGCCTACTTGTGATCTCTCTCTATCAAATAAATAAATAAGATCTTAAAAAAAAGTTGCGGTTGATCTCTATTCTCACTGATACTTTATATTGTCAGTTCTTTTGATTTTAGCTATTCCAGTAGGCTTTTATTTATTTATCTTAAAGATTTTATTTATTTATTTGACAAGAGACAGCGGGAAAGGGAACACAAGCAGGGGGAGTGGGAGAAGGAGAAGCAGGCTTCCCACCAAGCAGGGAGCCCAATTCAGGGCTTGATCCCAGAACCCTGGGATCATGACCTGAGCAGAAGGCAGATGCTTAACCTACTGAGCCATCCAGGTGCCCCTCCAGTAGGCTTTTAATTTGCATTTCCCTAATAACTATTAATATCACGTATCATTTCCTGTACTTGTTGGCCATTGTGTATCCTATTTTGTGATGTGTCTGTTCAAATATTTGGCACGTTTTAAAAGTGGGTTATTTATTTTATTATTATTGTTCATATATTCAAGTTTTATGTCCATGGCGAGATCTATATTGGAAATATTTTCCCCTGGTCTATGGTTTTTCCATATTTTTATTTTCAGTCTACTTGTATCTTCGAATCTAAAGTGTTTTCCCTATAGACAGTTCTAGTTGGAGTCTTAGTCCAGTCTAACAAGCTTTCCTTTTAACTGGATTATTTAGTGCATTTCCATTTATTGATACAGCTGGATTTGCATGTGCATTTTACTTTTACTTTTTGTTTTCTATATGCCTTGTGTCTTTTTTGTCCCTCTATTTTTCTTTTACTGTCTCCTTTTGCATTAAGTGAACATTTTTTTTTTAAGATTTTATTTATTTATTTGACAGAGAGATCACAAGCAGGCAGAGAGGCAGGCAGAGAGAGAGGAGGAAGCAGGCTCCCCGCTGAGCAGAGAGCCCGACGTGGGGCTCGATCCCAGGACTCTGAGATCATGACCCGAGCCGAAGGCAGCGGCCCAACTCACTGAGCCACCCAGGCGCCCCTTAAGTGAACATTTTTTAATGCAGCATCTTAATTTCTTTTTTTTTTTTTTTTAAGATTTATTTATTTATTTATTGGACAGACAGAAATCGCAAGTAGGCAGAGAGGCAGGCAGAGAGAGAGGAGGAAGCAGGCTCCCTGCTGAGCAGAGAGCCCGATGCGGGGCTCAATCCCAGGACCCTGGGATCATGACCTGAGCCGACGGCAGAGGCTTTAACCCACTGAGCCACCCAGGCACCCCAACATCTTAATTTCTTTAATGATTTTTCAACATGTGTTTTTGAGTTATTGTTTTAGTGATTTCTCTAGGATATACCATATACATCTTAACTTATCAGAAGCAGCTGGGATTTACATTAGATAGTTCCAATGATACGTAGAAATGTTACTCCTACAGAGCTCTATTTCTTCTTTCCCCGCTTTGTGGTATTTTGTTATATGTATTGCATCAATTAATGTTACACATCCCAAAGTACATTGGTACAATTATTGCTTTACCATCTGTAGTAATTTCCTTATCCTGGTATATCTTGGCTTCTACCCCCCTCCTTTGTGCTATTATGGCAGATATATTTCACATACTTTAATTTCTATTGTTATAGTCACAACAATTATATTACTTTATGCAATTACTTCTCAAATCCATTAGAAGGAAGAGAAAAATAATTAATACTGTTTTTGCTTTCTCTATTTTTATTTTCTGTTTTTAATTGAATTATAGTTTACATATAATATTATATTTGTTTTAGGTGTACAACATAGTGACTTGACAATCATATGCACTATGAGATGCTCACCATGATAAGCATATTTACCATCTGAGTTATGTCAGCATAATACCCTCTAGGTCCATCTAAGTTGTCCCAGATGGTAAGATTTTATTCTTTTGTTATGATTTAGTAGTATTCCATTTTGTGTATAAACGTGTATATATGTATGCATGTGTATATGTGTATCACACCTTCTTTATCCATTCATATATTGACAGACACTTGAGTTGCTTCCATATCTTCACTATTGCAAATAATGCTGCAACAAATATATAAAAATATATATATCTTTTTGAATTCGTGTTTTCATTTTCTTTAAGTAACTACCCAACAGTGGAATTACTGGATATTACGGTATTTCTATTTTTTTTCACTGTTCATAGTTTATTCGGCATTTTAGCTGGTATGATATTTAGATAGTTTGTTGCACAGTTTTGTTACATTGTATGGCAATATACACTGTATTCTGACATAGATAGTACACAGAATCAGATCCTTTACCCCGTTCAGTACAATAGATGCAATATTGAATTTAAGCATTGGATCCCAGGCTGTGACTGGAGAAAAAAGGATGGACTAGGCATGTTGGGCTTGGGGGAAGGAATCAGGAGTCTTCTAACACCCAATGAGTACACGTCCGGTTTGAAGAGCAGCGGCAGCACGTGCAGTATCGGCCGCGGCGCCTTTGGGACCGTAGAGCTGTTTTACTTTAACCAGTTTAGGACTACGCAAGACAGATACCATCTAGTATCGGGATATAGCTGCAGGGTTTGGTGAGCCATTCCTATTCGTAGCTTTAGGAAACTGATGTTTTTCCTAGGCTATTTTATTTTTTTAAGGTTTCATTTATTTATGAGAAAGGGAGCAGGAGCGAGGAGAGGAGCAGAGGGAGAAGCAGGATTCCTGCTGAGCAGGGAGCCCAACGTGGGGCTCCATCCCAGAACGCGGGGCTGGATCCCAGGACCCTGGAATCATGCTCTGAGCCAAAGGCAGACACACTTAACTGACTGAGCCACCCAGGCTCCTTTTAACCCAGGTGGGAGGTGGGGGGAGCTGCTCATTAGCCGTGGGATATTTAAATAAGGAGCTAGATCTGGGGGTCTACAGCCCTTTTGGTCCCCCAGGCTACCAAACACAGGTCTGGGAGGAGCCCGCTACCTTTTCTCACGTGAACATCTACCTGATAGGTAGATGGGCACGTGTATAAAAGCCTGATTGGGTGACAGGAGTGTGGGGGAGGGGCTTATCAGATCAAAACAGCCAATACCAAAGAGTTCTCGGGTTCCCTCCCTATTCGTGAGCTTCCTACTGTCAATAAAGTTGGCTTTGGGGCCCACAGCTCTTCCCCTGGTCTACCTCTTTATTCTTAAAATTGGCAGGAGCAAGAACCTAGGGCACCAAAGGAGAAGAAATCTTGCAACAGAACTACCACCTCAGAAGCCGATTTAAGGGTGATTTAGGACCATAGTATTCCAGCACTCTTGGCCAAGGTAGGTCCTCTGCGGAAAAGGATCCTCCATCTCTGAACCACACTTAACCTTGAATTTAGCCTCAGTATCAGGCGGCTAGGGGCAGGGTGAGAATTGCGGACATCCTGCTTCTCCCACTGGGAGTGCGGGGAGAGGAGACCCTGTGTTCTTGATTGCAGCAGATGGGTCTCTGCTGAGGTGGGGGTGGGGTGGGGTGTCAGGTGGTCTTGATCGAAATACCACAGATTCTCACTCACTTTCTTATCAAATGTTCATAGATTTTCTTGAATAGATGTTTTTTCATTTGCTCTTCTCTCTTAGGACTATTTCCAAGGTTTTAAATGATTGTTGCTTGCTTGCTTGTTTTAAAATGATCTTCATCAGGAGCGTCTGGGTGGTTCAGTTGGTAGAGTATAGTAGGACTCTTGATTTTGGCTCAGGTCATGATCTCAGTCGGCATCATGAGATGGAGCCCCAAGATGGGGCTCTCTCTTGGGATTCTCTCTCCCTCATCCTCTACCCCCTCCGACCCCACGCATATGCAAGCTCTGGCTCTAAAAAGTAAAAAAACAGGGGTGCCTGAGTGGCTCAGAGGGTTAAAGCCTCTGCCTTCGGCTCAGGTCATGATCCCAGGGTCCTGGGATGGAGGCCCGCATCGGGCTCTCTGCTCAGCGGGGAGCCTGCTTCCCCACCTCTCTCTGCCTACCTCTCTGCCTTCTTGTGATCTCTGTCTGCCAAATAAATAAATAAATAAATAAAATCTTAAAAAAATAAAATAAAAAATAAAAAATAATTTTCATCTGTTTCACTAGGGAGTAGGTAACCTGAGCTCCTCATGTTGTCATGCCAGTAGTTAATCTCTTGGCGGTATTCTTGTAACTTTCCCATGAGCTTAAATTGAATTGAAAAGTTAAGAAATTTTAAAAAAGGCAAGAAAATGGTTATTAGGAATAAATAGATTAAAATGTAAAGTGCTTTTACATTTGCTATTTATTCTTTTTTTTAATTCTTTTTTTTTTTAAGATTTTATTTATTTGATAGATTACACGTAGACAGAGAGGCAGGCAGAGAAAGGAGGAAGCAGGCTCCCCGCTGAGCA
Source organism: Enhydra lutris kenyoni (assembly GCF_002288905.1). Taxonomy (NCBI): domain Eukaryota; kingdom Metazoa; phylum Chordata; class Mammalia; order Carnivora; family Mustelidae; genus Enhydra; species Enhydra lutris. The sequence continues at coordinate 13,133,413 of NW_019154085.1, forward strand.
GAGAGCCTGATGCCAGGGCCCGGGACCCTGGGATCATGACCTGAGCTGAAGGCAGAGGCCTTAACCCACTGAGCCACCCAGGCGCCCCTTTTTGCTATTTATTCTTATTCCCATGCATTGATAACAAACACTAGCAGTGCTTGCCTGACAACCACAACTACTTCAAACAAACGTCCTGAGTTCAGAGCATATCCAGTTACTGAGAAAGGACAATTTCACTTTACCCTTCAGGGTTCTTTTGTCTGGTCTAGGAATTAAATTGACACATGACAGATTAACAGGAGAACATAAAATTTATTTGCCTTCCTATCAGGCATATCAGGCATTTGAGGTTTATCTGCTATCCAGAGGTCAGGAGACGGGGTCAGAGGTCTGGGACTTCAAAGGGAAGGAAGATGGTTCACAGGAAGTTGAAAGAGTAAATGTTTGGTAAACAAATGTTTGCCAGTTGCACAGAAACAATGGGACCTAGAGAGGAATTTTAACACAAACAGACTTTGCTAAATTCTTCCCTGTCTAAAACACCTAGTTCATATTATACTTTAGTTGACTATGGTCAGACACCTTCCTGCCCAGAGCAGGTCCTACACCTATGTTCTTCTTCACAGTTACAGGGACCTAAAATGTTCAGATAAAAATAAAAAATAAAAATAAAAAAAATAAAATAAATAAAAATAAAAAATAATAAAAATTTTTAAAAAATCACCTAAAGTAATCCACATGCTAAAGGGACACCTTTTGGGGTTCTTTCCTACATGGTAGTGAGGCTGTGGCACAGGAGTGTTTTAATTCAAAGGGACTCATTTGGTGAGTGGGAGGGATGGGGTTTTGGAATGTAGGTGAGGTTCAGCAGAGTGCGGGTGGGGAACCCAGGGCCAAGAAAGAATTCTTGAGACGTCTTTGGAGCAAAATGGTGGTTTTATGAAAGCCCGGGGACAGGACCCGTGGGCAGAGAGAGGTGCTGTCCTGGGGTTGTGAGGGGCGGCTGATATACTATGAGGTTGGTGAGCTCACACTATACCAAGGAAAAGGAGGGTTTTAAAAGGATTTTCCTATGCTAAAAAAGACTCACAGGATACCCGGAGGCCTTGCCATTGTCAATAAGGTTGTTTTTCCCTCTAGCCAGGCAGTAACAGGAAGAAGCTTGGGGAGGTTCCTGGCGGAACATTACACTCTGCCCCGCCCGCTTCAAGTGTCTGCCAATGGGGTACAGGTTATGTGGACGTTTAATTGCACCTACATTTCCTTCTGGAAACTAGGTTATTGGTAGAAGTGCTTTGTTCTTATAAATCGCTAAGACATAATGTAAAGTGAGGGAGACTCTTGTCTAGCAGAATTGTGATCTCTATAGGTCAACTATTGGTTTTTCCTTTCCTTATCTTCAGGGCAGCCAGGAGTCTGAGTAATGTCACATATATCCCATCTGGGGGAGGGGGTTGTAGGGTGTCGCCTTCTACTTTGTCCTCAGCTAGCCTTCTCCTCCCTCATCAGGTGGTGGGGGGCGATCTCTGGGCCTGACAGAGTGAAGGGTAGGTCATCAACATTTCTCAGTGTAAACCCGAGAGAAGTCTTAAATGAGAAAGGCCGAGGGAGGCGGGACTGGGCTAGAAGACGCCACGTCCCCTAGCAGGCTTAGGCTTTCAGTTTCCTTTTCCCCATCCTGCCGGGGATTTTTCAGGCGTCACTGTCAGCGAAGCTTAAGAAGAGCCCCGCGGTGAGCACGACCGGTATGTGCCCAGACTTGCCCCCTTGGCTCCCTTCCCAACCCTCCCCCGATCCTAGAACCTCTGCTGAGGGGCCCTGGCGTCGCCTCTCCCGCCCCTCCCAGCTTCTCCTGCAAAAACTCTTCCCGGAACTGGCCTGGGGCAGGCCGTGCCAGGGCAGGGGTTGGGGAGAAGTGGGCTTTCCAGGAGATGATGACTCAGTCCCTAGGGTCCTCATTTGCTGTTTGTGGGGCAGGGACAGGTGCCGGCGGAGGGAGGAACAGCCCCGGGACAAACCTCCAGACAAACAGGCTCCCCCCACCCCAGATTTCAGGTGGGCCCCAGGAGGCAGCAGGAAGCCCGGATGCTGTCCAGGGCGCCCCCGCTCACCGGGTTCTTGCCCCACACCGCAGCTCCCGAGGACGTGTAAACGTTGCTTAAAATAACCCTGAGAGTTCCTGGGGCGCCCTCACTTCTGGGGCAAACTGTTCAAAGGTTCGGCAGCCGCCTTTCGGAAAGCTGATGAGAAGGAAGACTGTTGCTGCTCCACGGTGGCAGCTGGCCTGGCCTGCAATTTTTACTCTACTGCGGTAGCCGGGCGAAATAGTGCAGGGTTGTTTTGCACAGCAGTGTAAGATGTATTTCAGCAAACTGCAGGGCAACTTCTTTGCTAAAGTTTGGCATGACTGGTAAGAGTTTTGTAAAGCCTTAACATAGACTCGTTCCCGGCTCCCAGCCTTTTCCCTTCTTCAGAACAAACAAACAAAAAACCTCAAAACAAAAAAACGTTAAGTTGATTTCAAGATGTTCCTGCTTGATGGTGTCCGGATTTGGACAGGACATGTTCTTTTTAAACATTAACAGGGGAATGCAATAGAACAAAGGCCAGGGAGGTCTGTTTTTGTTCTAGAGAACAGGAAATGAGCAGGGCGTGGGTTAGTACGGGCTCTAAAGCCCTCTCCAATTATTTTCATTTGTTGACATTTGAAATTTATTTACTCTATGAGACTTCAGTCCCAGCAGGGAGAGCGCTGTGTCGCGCGTTTTGGACACGGACAAACCTGGATAATCTAAAACTAAGACTGGGCTCTGGTGGGCTTGACCTACTTTAGGTAAGATATTTCAGAGAAGAGGGACAGGATTTTTGGTATTTTCCCTCTACTGGTTCCCCTAAATAATTTTACAAAAAAGTTTCATTGGGGGCGCCTGGGTGGCTCAGTCCTTAAGCGTCTGCCTTTGGCTGAGGTCATGATCCCAGAGTCCTGGGAGAGTCTTGGGATCAAGCCCCCTATTCGGCTCCCTGCTCAGTGGAGAGCCTTTTCTCCCTCTCCCACTCCCCCTGCTTGTGTTCCCTCTCTCGCTGTGTCTCTGTGTCAAATAAATAAAATCTTAAAAAAAAAAAAAAGTTGCATTGGGAGAAAATTTGGCTTAACTCCAAAATTACAAAGGAAAAAAAGAAAAGAAAAGCCTCAGGACTGGAGGGGAATTTGAAGGTTTGCGGTGGAGGAGTTTTCAGGGTAACACCTGTCTTTCTTACAGCTTCTAGGACGGACGTCCTGATTAAAATGGCTTTTTCTAACGACTAAACGTTTTCTATTTTCTATTTTTAACTGACATTTGCACTTCTCTTTAACACTGTATTACTTACTAGCTGGCACCCGCTTTCGAAGGTGAGTCTGCAGCGGTGGGGGGCCCCTTGCGGTCCCGGAGTTGCGCAGGACCGCAGTGGGTCTCTGGCGGGAGCGTCGTCCCCGCTGTCCGCCGCGCGGGGGGGCCCTGCTGGAAACCCCGGCGGAAATAGATTTCGTCTCTGCAGCGCGCTGGAGTCGCGGCTTTGCCCGCAGCGTGGAGGTGGGGACCATTCGCAGCGCCCACTCATTCTCCTCCCGCAGCACGTAATTCCCCTGAGCTCCACGTGGTCCTTTGCTTACCCCAGGGGGAGTTTCGGGACTGTAGTGGGTGTACTCTTGCGGAGTTTTTTTTAGGTGCGGGGGCGGAGGGTTCTTAAGTCTTAAGTCTCTGGTGGGCTGCCTGGAGGAGGCTTCCTGGGCTTAGCAGGAGGAGGATCCCGGAAGCCACCTGGAGCGTCCACCTGTTGATGGGTGCGACGCTGCCCTCCCGTTTCTGAAATACTCGCAACGCCGGTTTCCCGGAGCTGCAGGTCCCTCGCGGTGGGTCTCGCTCCCGCCTGCGACCCAGCGGGAAGAGCCGGGGCTGCCCGGGCGTGAGTAGACTGTGAATCCTGTCCGTCTCTCTTGTCTCCACCTGCGCCCGGTGCTGCAGTCACCTGGGCTCCCGGGGTGTAAGGGCACTGGTCCTGATCCCCCCCCCTCCCCTCGCCGCCAGAAATGGATTGAGCCACTTTTAACCCTTCTGGCCCCCTTGGGGAACTTGCCTACGGCAGTCCGGAGTCACCAGGGGTGTCACTTGTTCAATCTCAGGAATGGACTCCCGTTTGATTATTTTCTTCCTTGTAGGGCCGCCAAGGCTAATTAAAATCGTGCTTATGGACGGGACTGCCTCCTTTCCTTTGATTCAGTGTAATCCTGCCAACATTTATTGAGCTCCTATGGGCCAGGCCGAGTTCTGGGTGCTGGGGACATAGAGATGCATCTGAACTTGATTCCTTCCCCCAGAAGCCCGCAGAGTGGTTGGGGTAGATGAGCAAAGTACTTCCGCGGGTAACTTAGATTCAAGGCAGCCTAGACAGGGGCCAGTGACGGCCAAGAATGAGAGGAAGACCACGTTGGAGAAGTAATGACAGGTAACAAGCAGCGTGCACTCACGCTCATTTTTGCTTTCCTTACTATATACATCAGTAAGGTTAAGAAACTATCATTAGGGTAATGCCCTATTTCTCCTTTATGTTCAGCTCCTGACACTCTAGGAAGACTTCATAACCCACCACCATATGTTCCCTTCCTCTCTACTTTCATACACTTGGTGGGTGTCTTTACACTTACCATAAATAACACTCGGTATTGTATTGCTTTTCTTCAAAAACTTTTCAGTTAAGTTGTAATATAATTATCTGTGTTAAAATATATGCCAAGTAAATAGAGAAAGCCCTTAGGAGTCCCCTATTCCCTAAGATAATGGAAGGTTGAAGTTTAATGTTTTTTTTTTTTTCCCAGACATGTTATGCACACAAATACAGACTTTGAAATGTTTATATATATATATATATATATATATTCCTATTTTGTATGATGTTGTTTCTTCAATTGCATCTCAGCAATGTTTATTTTTTCCTATTAACATCTCTTGTTTTCTTAGCTGGAATTTCGCTCCCCTCTGGTGTCAGTGTTACTAATGAAAGATTTTTTTTTCCTAATGACCAGTTTTCTTGTTTTTGAGAATGTGTGTATCCACAATTTACACTTAATTCATTTGCTTGTTTATATATTTCCAATGTTTTTTCTCCCTCAGTTCTCCTTTGACCCCATGTACATATGAATATATGTGTGTGTGTGTGTGTATATATATATATATATATATATATATATGTATAATTTTCTTTCCAGATAAAACTGCTTCTTCTCTGATGGTCTCTGCTTTTAGCCACTTTGTCCTTATTTGGCCATTTAAGTTTTTGTGCAAAAAAGATCAACGGCTTCTTCATTGTTTTCCTCTTATTCTGTACATTGGGTTGGGTGTCATCTTTGGTAATTCAGTGCTTATGAAAGAATGAATGTTCACCCATGGGATACCACTTTCATCTGTATATTCAAGATGGTTTGTGTCTTCTCCAGTTGGAGAAATTAACCCATTTTATTTACGTTAATATCTATATACTTAATTTTTCAGAATAATTTAAAAAATTCCCTTGCAGCTACTTGCCCCAAGGTTTAAAATGTTCCTCAGGCTACTGTCTTCAGTCTGTCATCTGATTTTACAAGTGGGAACCAAAGCTTCCTCACCTACTTGATAAATTCTTGAGCTTTCTTTTCTTTTCTTTTTAAAAAATCTTTTGGATCTTCCCTTTAGCTTACTATATCTCTTTTGTTTGTTTTTGGTTTTAGATTTTACTTGAAGCTTTCAAAAAGTATAGTTTTTAAAATCAGTGATATTTGGGGCGCCTGGGTGGCTCCGTGGGTTGATCCTCTGCCTTCGGCTCGGGTCATGATCCCAGGGTCCTGGGATCGAGCCCCGCATCGGGCTCTCTGCTCAGCGGGGAGCCTGCTTCCTCCCCTCTCTCTCTGCCTGCCTCTCTGCCTCCTTGTGATCTCTGTCTGTCAAAAAAATAAGTAAAATCTTTAAAAAAAAAAAATAAAAAATAAAATCAGTGATATTTGTTTTAAAGAGTAGACACATGACAAATCTGGTTTGGATACTATCTGGCAAATGAACCAAATTCCTTGCAAGAATGACCAAAGCTTGATTCAGAGTTAAGTAAAATAAATCAGTAATAAGTAAATCCCTTCATTCGCATGTACTGAGCATCCGCGTTTACGGAGTCTATCTTTTTCAGCTGGATTGTCAACAGGAATGTTAAGGAGCCTAGAAAGAGGGAGTGGGAAGGAGATCAGAACAGTTAAATAGGTACCAGAGATAGTGATGGGGCTGAGGCAAATGGGGAATTTTTATTTTCTTCTTTACTTTTCTCCATTCTCCAGATTTTCCTATAGCATGCAAGGAGTGCTTTAATAATTAGAAAAAAGAATGCTATATAGGAAGAATGGCAAGGGCTTTATATCTCCAATATTATGCATAACTCATGATTTTTTTTTAGAAGATTTTATTTATTTATTTGACACAGAAAGAGAGATCACAAGTAGGCAGAGAGACAGACAGAGAGGGGAAAGCAGGCTCCCCACTGAGCAGAGAGCCCGATGCGGGGCTCGATCCCAGGACCCTGAGACCACCACCTGAGCTGAAGGCAGAAGCTCAACGCACTGAGCCACCCAGGCACCCCCAACTCACGATTTTGAACAAGACTTTCTCCTAACGGGTCAACCTTGGAGGAGCCATTGTATGAACTGAGCAAATAGACTTGCTAGGTTGACTTTTTAGTTCAAGCTCGTCTTGTACACATGGGCTTCAGTGCAGAGAAATGTCTGCTAAATATTTTATTTTAGTGTGGCATAATGGATACCTTGGACAGATAGGGTTGTTTCTTGAGACCGTTAGGATTCTTTTGATGAAAACCTTGAGGAGAAGGATTGTGTATTTTCCTATTGTGGTTGCCTGGTGATAAAGATGATGTCACTACAAAGAACTGAGGCTAAGTCACAGCCCTCCTTTGCTCTACTTGGAACTAAGATCTGGTGTTTGAACTCTGGCTTTGCTGCAGCATTAAAACTCAGCTTTTCCGGTTGCTTTTTGTTGTTGAGGAAATTGAAACCTCAGATAAAGTGATAAATTCAATAAATGTTTCACACTGTCCTATGCCCATTTCTCAGTCACATGAGTGAATATGTTGCTAGCTCATAGACAATTAGTTGTGTCTTAAATTTACACCGTCTCATACAAGGTGTCAGTAATTTTGATGATGTCCTGTTGGATGCAATAATTCTTTAAATTTAGGCAATTTTGAGGCCATCCTGAGAGAATTATACCACATGCAGAGGACTGGCCTAGAGGTTTGGCAAAAATGAAAATCCTGATGCGTAAATGTTAGAGTTTTATAAATTTTGAGCCAAAGGTACAGTGAGATAGACCTTATGTTAAATGGCCAGGGGAGGGGCGCCTGGGTGGCTCAGTGGGTTAAAGCCTCTGCCTTCAGCTCAGGTCATGATCTCAGGGTCCTGGGATTGAGCCCTGCATCGGGCTCTCTGCTCAGCAGGGAGCCTGCTTCCTCCTCTCTCTCTGCCTGCCTCTCTGCTACTTGTGATCTCTGTCAAATAAATAAATAAAATCTTTTAAAAATAAATAAATAAATAAATAAAAGGCCAGGGGATGTCTGCTGAGTTTGGCTCGAGATGTTGTATTTTGCTTTTTCAAGATGCGGTCCCGCCAGCTCTTAGGAAGCCCTTCGTGGAGGGGCACCAGGCCTCTTACAATTCTAGTGTAAGCCAGTTTTAAACAATAGCGTTGTTATCCTTTATGTTTGCAAAACCTTGCTTTCACAATCTGTTTCCTGGACCTAACAACCAGGTTCCTGGTATGATATGTACGCCAGCTCCTTCTTGCTTCATCATAGCTTACGAAAGGATGAGTAGGCATCACACATGTGTGGGCCTGCTGGAGTTGTGTAATGAAGGCCAGGCTGTTCTTGGGACGGTGGGCTTGGCAGGCCTGACCAGGGCTCACCACAGCCTAATGAAGGTGGGTGAGAACCTACCTGTTTCCAAGGACCTTACTCCCTGTGATAGATACCCAGCTAGAGTAAGATAAATGTCAGAAGAAAGTACAAACAGTGCTGGGAAGCAGCGGGAGATGACCCTGACTTAGGGATCAAGATAAGCCTAAGGAAGAGAAGCCTCAGAAGATGTGATAGAATTTTGATGGGCAGAGACTGGGAAGAGGGAAGGAGCTTTTCAAAGGGAGGCAAATACTTGAGCAAAGAGATTGGGACAGAAAAGCCCTGTCCAGAGAACATTGAGATATCTATCTGTCATGAGTTAAATCACGAGTTGGGGAGAACTCTCAGGTCTTCTTGGGGAGATACTCCTAGGTACTTGGCTAGGTAGGAGAAGTTTGCCCTCGTGGAAATTTAACTTTGGTTAAGGTGGAATGGACCATGGGGCACCTGGCTGGCTCAGTCGATTAAGCTCAGTCCTGGCTCAGGTCACGATCCCAGGGTCATGGGATCAAGCCTTGTGTCGGGCTCCCTGCTTAACGGGGAGTCTGCTTCTTTCTCTCTCTACCTCTTCTGCTGGTGTTCTCTCTCTCTCTCTCTCTCTCTCTCTCTCAAATAAATAAATAAAGGCTTAAAAAAAAAGATTGGGTGCCTAGGTGGCTCGGTTGGTTAAGCCTCTGTCTTCTGATTGGGTCGTGATCCCAGGATCCTAGGATCGAGTCCCGCTTTGGGCTCCCTGCTCCTCGGGGGACCTGCTTCTCCCTCTGCCTCTCTCTCTGTGTCTCTCATGAATAAATAAAATAAAATAAAAAAGATGGAGTGGGCCATTGCATTGAATGGGTTTACTTTTATTGACCTTGGTGATTCTGCTTATATTTTTGTATCTAATTAAATGATTCATACTCTCCTCTCCATCTAGATTCTTTCTTGTTCTGTGGTTCTTTCATTCCCTCATTTTCTGCCATCTCTATGCAACTGTTATGAACCAGGGAGGTGATGGGAGGTGATGTTATGTTGGCATTTGTGGGAGCTTCCCTGAGAGTCATGGGACTGAGCCCCATTAAAGAACTTCATGAAAATATCTTCAAATCTGATGTCATTTTATAATTGAGATTATCTGTTGTTTGTGGGCAATTTGCTACAATTGAAATGCATGCCTTGTGAAGCCAAATAATGTTTGAATGTCTATTTTTAGCTCCCAGTGCATAATAATGGTCAGTAACACCTCCAATCGGAAAGTGTTTATGGCTCAGCCTTGGTACACGGTCATCTAGACTATGTTTGAGTAGGTTTCTGCAGCATTCCAGAAATCAGGAGCCACAGGATGATCTATTATTTATAGACCGATTATTTATAAACCTCACGTTAAATATCTGTGTGTGTGTTGGGGGGTGTCATGCCAAATGGCACTTCATGTACCCTTTTAGGTTTAAAATGCCTCACTCAGGTGGAAGAGGAAGGATGGGTTCATTCTATTAGCTGCTTGAATCGTTAACACGCACAGCCCACCTCCACCGATTCTGTACATGCGTGGAGGAGGAAGGCGGCTTTTCTTAGGTTCAGGATGACTTCATGGAATTCCCGTGAGACAGCCATATCCTCTTTTGCCCAGGATCACATAACCCTTCTCCCTGATCCTTTCAGAGTCTCCTGGGCAACTCTCTGAGGGACTTGATCTTCGTGTTTCAGTGGGGATCTCCAGACGCCTGAAAGTTCCAGCTTTGCCTGATGCTTCCTGCTGCTGGCGAGGCAGGCTGTCCTCCATCACCCCAAGTTTGGTGGTGTCCTGGAAAGTTACATTTGCTTTCATGCTGTGGCCTTGCTTGTTTTCCTGCCACCCCGTGACTTTGCTTCAGGTAGAGAAGCAACACAAAGAATGGGCGGTTCAGTGTATCTTTGAGTAGTTGAGGTGTGTCGGGAACCAGTCATGCTGGGTGGCTGTGTTACTGATTACAGAGACTGTCATGTGCTTCAGATACCAGATGGTTTGGAGGCAAAGTTGACATTGTGTGAGAAAGACTGAGAAACCCGACTTCGGTCAACCGCATTTTACTGTCACCTGTTGGGGCCGATGCCCGCTCCCAGGGAGGTATGGCCATCATGCTGTGATGATACAAAGAAGTTACTGGCCAAGTCTGTGTAGACTCTTCCCGGGGAAGCTTTACACAGTAGGAGATGCTTCAGCTGGCCCTAAAAGCTGAGAAGGGTTTTTCTGGACAGGTAAGTGGAAGAGGGTAGTCCCAGCAAAGGCATAGAGGCATGGGAAAGAACTCTGTATTGAGGTTAGGTTGAAACTAAATGTACAAAGTGTGTGTGTGTTTTTAAAGATTTTATTTATTTATTTGACAGACAGAGATCACAAGTAGGCAGAGAGGCAGGAGGAAGCAGGCTCCCCGCTGAGCAGAGAGCCCAATGCGGGGCTCGATCCCAGGACCCTGAGACCATGACCCGAGCCAAAGGCAGAGGCTTTAACCCACTGAGCCACCCAGGCGCCTCTGCAAAGTGTGTGTTAATGAGAGATGAGGGCAGGTGCTGGACCACAAGAGGCTTGAATGCAAAGAAAATCGGAACCTGCAAGGGGAGATGAGAAATCATTGGAAGGTTTGCATTAGGAAAATGGCTTAGTTCAAGTTTGGACTTCAGAAAGTTCATTCTGATAGAAGATTGATTTGGAAGGGATGAGACCATAGGCAGGAAAAACAGAAGGGCCAGGAGAAAAGTCTGGGTGAGAGATAGATGTTAGGGAACACCCTCATTTAGGGAACAGGTTCAGAAGGAGGGTACTGAGGAGTCAGAGAAGGTTAGGGACGGACTGCATAGGATATGGTGGTGTGAGGTGAGCCAAAGGAGTTTCCAGTAGTGATTAATCAGCAGCATCAGATGGGATAGAGTGCCTAGGTAAAAGAGAACTGCCAAGTGACTTGGATGAGGCCTCTAGATCACCAAGTCCCCTTGCAAGAGCACTGTTGTCAGGACTGGGACACCAGGGTTAGCAGAGTGGGGCACTCACCTTAGGCACAACATTTAAGGGGGGTACTCAACTCAGTAATCAGGACAAATAATATTTTAGTGCAGTATTTTGAAAAAAATTGACATTCATGCAAAAAATTCACAATAAACAAACTATCAAAATTTAAAATAGACACAGCATCAGTTTACAGATTTTTCTTTGGCCTCAGTTCCAGTATGGCTGCATACTGAGTGTCGTTTTGTAAGGGATATGGTGAGAGGGAGGATACAGGAAGGGCATATTGAGTGAATCAGAATTGTAAGAGTTGAGGCACTGAGTGCAGACTCTTCCTTCATGAGGTTCCAGCTTTATGTGAAGCGAAATAAAGTGAAAGGGTGGTTGGCCTCGGGATCTCAGGCTTAAGGGTTTTTTTTTTTTTTTTCCTTTTTTTTTAGTTTCATTTCTCTTTTTAAGAGAGGAGAGACTTGAACATGTTGATAAGCTGGAGGTAGAGAGGGGTTGATGAAAGAGTATTTGTAGGGGCTCATGGAGACAGAAGGGCACAGGGGGAGGGGATGGCCCTGGCAAGGCGAGGAGCAGCAGGTGCTGGCCCCACGGTAGGAAGGTGCGAGATTGTGGGAACTTACTTCTGATAAATGCAAGTTCAACCCATGAGAAATGGCCCCAGTAAGGTACACGAAAGCCATGAAGGTTGGAGCAGTCAGGCATAGATGGGAAGGAGCTGACCAAGGTCCTGTAAAAGCCATTGTGGAGCAGTAATAAGGGGTCAGCTCAGCTTGAAGGCCACCAGTGTTTGGTGTGATCTTTCTCCCTCTCCTCAGCATGTCTTGCTACTCTCAGTGTATGAGTGGCGGAGGCTCACCATCCAGAGGTGGGATGCTGGGGTGGCCAACCATCCTGAGACTCCTGGGGCCGAGGAGTGTCCTGAGAACACAGACAGGACTTCTGGCATGCCAGGACAAGTCCTGTACTGGAGGTGTTTGCAGAGTTGGTGGTCAGTAGGCAAAGGGCAAGACCACTGCAGACACTGGCCAGAGAGAGTTCCCACGTGCTCTAGGTCTAGTCTGGCTTGAAAAGGAAGTGAGGTCATTATCTGGTAGCAACTTGTGAAACTCCGTTTATTCATTGATTCATTCAACAAATACTCATGAAATGCCAGCTATGAGTCAGGCCCTGGGGTCCATGCACAGGAATTGCGTAGATTATCCTTCTTTGGTGGATAAGGTCAGCTGGTGCTCAGGACCTGTTCTCATCTCTGTCTAGAGGATGGAAAGGTACAAACTGCGTTTCCTAGGCTCCTTTGCAGCTGGCATGTGACCTAAGTTCTGCCAACTACGTGCACTCAGGTAAGATTTGTACACAGAAGTGGGTAGAGGCCAAGAGCTGACTGCTTTTCTTAGTTTCTCTGTTGAAATGTGTGATGGTGGTGAGGTAGGGATTTGGGCAGCGGTGTTATGGTGTCCAGTCACCAGCTTTGGAGATGTTGGAAGCAGGTGGGATGGTCGACTGCTCTATGATCTCTGGGTCACTTTATGCAGGTGAGCCCAGCACTCCCAATGCTCTTCCCATTGCCCTGGCTGAGACGAGATCTTTCGGGGTGCTGTAGGAGCTTTTCTCAGAAGCCCAGGCAAGAACACTTTCTACCCAGCCCTTGGAACAGTTTTGTAGGCATCCATATTAAATTTATTTCTGTTGAAAATACCTGGAGTGCTTTCTGTTTCTAGAACCTGACATGGCTCCTTTATTAGACGGTGTCACGGATATTAACACTGATGACATTGTCTTTGTTTGGTGTTAAATAGCAACTGTTCCATGACTTCTACTTGAGAAATGAAACTAGAACTGGTCTTGGGTTTAGTTGCTTTGCCTGTGAAGACTGGGGACAGTTTAAAGCACTGTGGAGAGTTTGTGTGGGTGTGGAAAAGAAAAGGGAGACAATTATCAAACTAGAATTTTCCAGTGAGGGCAGGAAAGGGGGATTGCTTATAAACTTTCGAAAACATACCCAGATGCCAGTTTTATCTGGTGAGGGAGGGTGAACTGCTTAAAGCAGTAGAGTGAAACACAACTGACAGAATATTGATCAGTCAGGAGGACTGGGTATTTGAAAGCAAGAAAGAAAAAGAGTTGGGCTTGGATTACCCCTTTGTCCTTCAGCGGAGGGAGGTGAAGCACGTGACTTCTGAGGAGGTGAGTGGAGTGCGGAGCTGGGCAACTCAGGGAGGGGGTGCTCGGAAGCGGCAAACACCCTCTTTTCTCAGAACGTCTCAAGAATTCTTTCTACCTGCCACCCCCTGCTAACCCACTCTGCCCCATCTTTTGAACCATGTTAAATAAAATCTGATGTGTTCTTTTGGAGCATAACTTTGGGATGCCTCTAGGCTTTCTTGGACATTCTCTGCCTCTCCTCTTCTCCCACACACTTGGATTTTCTTTATACAGTACTTGTTAACTGAACTGGTGAAGGCTGGGTGTGGAAGAGACAAGTTAAATTTCTTAGTTTGAAAACCTATAGGGTGGGGTGTCTGGGTGGCCCAGTTGGTTAAGTGTCTGCCCTTGGCTTAGGTCATGACCCTGGAATCTTGGGTTCAAGCCCCATGTCTGGCTTCCTGCTTCTCAGAAACTCTGCTTCTTCCTCTCCTTCTGCCCTTCCTTGCTTGTGTTTTCTCTCTCTCTCAAATAAATAAATAAAATCTTTTTAAAAGAAAATAAAAAGGGGGCACCTGGGTGGCTCAGTGGGTTAAAGCCTCTGCCTTCTGCTTGGGCCATGATTCCAGGGTCCTGGGATCGAGCCCCACATCGGGCTCTCTGCTCAGCGGGGAGCCTGCTTCTTCCTCTCTCTCTCTCTCTGCCTGCCTCTCTGCCTACTTGTGATCTCTGTCAAATAAATAAATAAAATCTTAAAAAAAAAAATAAAAAGGAAACGACAAGGTTCCTCTTTGGTTTATTATTGTTTTGTTTTCTTTTTTTTTAATATTTTATTCATTTATTTGACAGACACAGATCACAAGTAGGCAGAGAGAGAGGAAGAAACAGGCTCCCTGCTGAGCAGAGAGCCCGATGCAGGGCTCCATCCCAGGACCCTGGGATCATGACCTGAGCTGAAGGCAGAGGCTTTAACCCACTGAGCCACCCAGATGCCCCTATAATTGTTTTCAAATTTTATTGTACTGTGGTCAGAGAGTGTGGTATGAGGTACATTTATTTTGACATCTATATACCTATTTCTCAGCTTATAAAGTAAGATGTTACAAATTCAGTTATTTCCCCTGTGCATTTTTCTCTACTCATATTCTCTTCATCTTATAATGGAAACCACTTTTCTGAATTCAGTATTTATTATTACTATGTGTGTTTTCATATTTTTACCACACACACACACACACACACACACACACACACACACACACTGCTAAATAATATAGTTATTATTTTTCACATTTAGGATTTTAATGTAAATTAGTCATATGGTATGTATGCTTTAGCAACTTGCTTTCTGCTTCAGAAAAATATTTGTTTTGTTTTGTGTTTTGTTTGTGAGTTCTAGTAGTTCTAGTTCATTCATTTTTCAGGGATGTATAGTGTTTCATTAAAGACTGTAACATTTTATTATCTTTATCAGATACTGTCCAATTGTTCTTCAAAGTAGCTGTACTGATTTATGATTTCTCCAGTAACATTGGAGATTTTATATTTCTCTGACATTTGGTAACAGATACTAGCATTTAACTGATGTGAAATAATACCTCATTATAGTTTAAATTTGCATTTCTCTGACTACTCATATGGCTCAAACATCTTTTCATATCGTTAGTAGCTATTTGGGTTTTTTCTTCTGGGAAGTGCCTATTGCCTGTTTTGCCTTTGGGTTGCTTGTCTTATACTCATTGATTCGCAGAAATTCTTTCTTTCTTTCTCTCTATCACTCCTTCCTTCCTTCCTTCATTTCTGATTTTATTTTTAAGTAATCGCTACGCCCAGTGAGGGGCTCGAACCCACAGCCCTGGATCAAGAGCCACATGCTCTATTGACTGAGCCAGCTGGGTGCCCCTGCAGAAATTCTGTCTCTACTCTGGATACAAATTTTTTGTTAAGTAAATAGGATGCATTTTTCTTCTCTGTCTGTGCTTAATCTCTTCATTTCTTTTTCTTTCTTTCTTTTTTTTTTTTTATGATTTATTTATTTATTTGACAGAGATCACAAGTAGGCAGAGAGGCAGGCAGAGACAGAGAGAGGGGGAAGCAGGCTCCTGCTGAGCAGAGAGCCCTATGTGGGGCTCGATCCCAGGACCCTGAGATCATGACCTGAGCTGAAGACAGAGCCTTAACCCACTGAGCCACCCAGGCGCCCCTTAATCTCTTTCATTTTTAAAAGGATGCCTGCTTTTTATGTCTTACAAAATCTTTTTGTAATTGGAGGTTATAGATTTTCATTTAGACTTTCAAATCCAGAGCTTTAGTACAAGCGGAATTGACTTATAAATGATATGAGGAAAGGATCCCTATTTCCCCCCTATGTGTATTGAATAAGCAGTTGTCCCAGCACCATTTCTGAATGTCAGTGTCCTTTCTCTGTTGATTGGCAGGACCCCCTCAGTCCTCTGTGTGTGGGCTGATTTCTGAGTTCTCACCTGTGTATTGGCTGCTCTATTATGTATGCCGGTACCATATTATATTTGTATAAAACCTTCATGTCTGGTAAGGCAACTTCCTCCAACTGGTTGTTCTTAAAACTTGTATTGGCAGAGCGCCTGGGTGGCTCAGTGGGTTAAAGCCTCTGCGTTAGGCTCAGGTCATGATCCCAGGGTCCTGGGATCGAGCCCCACATTGGGCTCTCTGCTCAGTGGGGAGCCTGCTCCCCTCTCTCTCTCTGCCTGCCTCTCTGACTACTTACGATCTCTGTCAAATAAATAAATAAAATCTTAAAAAAAACACCAAAACTTGTATTGGCTATTTTGAACCTTCTCCTCCTCCTTCACCTAGGTTTAAAATCAGCTTGCCACAGTCCATGGCAAATTATTTTTAAGTTTTTGATTGGACTTCTAGTAAATTTATAAATTCATGTGAGTGTCTATTAACAGCAAGTTTTTTCAGATTATCTAGCGCAGGGTTTCTTAATCTTGGCACTCTTGGTGTCTGCACTTGGATGATTCTTTGTTGTGGAGGATGTACATTGAAGGGTGTTCAGCACCATCCCTGGCCTGATGACCAAAAATGTGACATGTTATTATCAGATGTCCCCTGACGGACAAAACTGCCACGGATCCAGAAATATTGATTTGGCCGATTGCAGAAATTTCCCTTATTTTCTGGAAAGTTTTCATATTTATTTAGATTCTTTCAGATGTAGGTTCCTCAGATGGGAATTTATTTGTGTTGTCTACTGCCGTGGTGATTTTTATCTTTGGGCATGACACGTTTTTAAGCATGAACTTGCCTCCTGTGGAATGGATGTCTTCTATGCCCTGGGTTATGAAGGCAGCCTTGTGGGGTGGTTTTGAGTTTGCCTCTGAAGGTCTTACAGGCTTCCCTAGTTTGAGAGTGATTTTTATGTTAATGTCTTGGTTTGGGATTGAAAGAAACCCCAACACAGTAGTGATTCCTTGGACCCTAACCCTCCTTCTCCCTTCCATGCTCCCCTTTCTCAAGTGCCTGCCACCTTTAGCTATAAGTAACCGCCTTGACGGTACCCTGACATGGATATTGGTATTTGCCTGGAAGTTGGACTGACTCAGCACGGGATCTGTAGTTTTCCTTTTCATATTTTTTCTGAATATGCCAGATGCTACCACTGAGTAATTTGGACTTTGCTGCCAAACTATACCTCCATTAGTACAGAGGGAAGACAGCATGCCAGTTCTCTCGCTGAGTGTGCGTGACTGGCAGAAAGTCCTGGTATGATGGTTGGAGGGAACAAACGGAGCAGATGATTTTTTCTTTTTTTGAGCAGATAATATTTTTAAAAAATGATTATCTAATGTTGTTAACTTCTTGACGGCATTGTTATATCATTGACGACCATGAATCACCAAAGTTGGCTACTCTTTTTTAAAAATAGGGAATTAGGGGCGCTTGGGTGGCTCAGTTGGTTAAGTGTCTGCCTTCTGCTCAGGTCATGATCCCCCTGTCCTGGGATCGAGTCCCACTGTAGGGAGATAGGCTCCCTGTTCAGCTGGGAGTCTGCTTCTCCCTTGTCCCTCTGCCCCTCCCCCCTGCTTGTGCTCTCTCTCTCTCCTCAAATAAAAAAGTAAAATCTTTAAAAAAATAAATAAAAATAAGGAATTGAACACTTGATTTCTCTTTGGTTCTTTTTCAGATAAGTCTTGTGAATTTGGATAATGTCTCATTTATTCCTCTTGTGTTTAATGACCTCTTACTTATTTTATACCTTCTGGTGGGTATGAATATTTTATAGATGGATTTATAGTGACTACTAACAAAATTGTGACTTTTGGTCAATAGAATAAGTACTTGACTTCCTTCCATGGAAATAGTTTATATTATCGTTAGCCTGTGAATAAAGTATGAACGTAGGGTCTCTAGAATGCATAAATTTGTTACTAAGTTTTCAGATTAAAAAAAAAATAAAAGTAGTCTGAGGGCCACTTTTTCTACTTTCATTGAGCAGTCATTTAGTAAATTCCATTTCTCCAGTTACTCATAATGGCTGTATAGAAGTGAGGTTTGGATGAATGGGCATGGGATTGGCAAAGACACACCAATACTGATTAGCAAGTAGACATAAGGTAAAATGTCTGTTTTTATTAAGAACTCACCCATTTAACCTGATTGTGGGAAGGCCAATGTGAAAGACATAAATGAATGATCTACTTTATTTATTTATTAAGATTTTATTTATTTATTTAATTGACAAGGGACACAGCAAGAGAAACACAAGCTTGGGGAGTGGGAGAGGGAGAAGCAGGCTTCCCTCTGAGTGGGGAACCTGATTCAGGGACTTGATCCCAGGACCCAGGGATCATGACCTGAGCCGAAGGCAGACGCTTAACACCTGAGCCACCCAGGCGACCCAGATGGTCTACTTTAAAATAAAATATTTTAAATTTTTGAAAAGTAAAATAAAATAAATTTGATTTTGTTACTTTCAGACACTAAAATGCTCATTAATATTTTCATTGATGGGGAACTGTGGATCTCTAGGAACTTGTGTTTACTCTAAGAATCTATTTTGTCTTTTTATCTTTGATAGCAAGAACTACTTAATGTCCCATATACCACCTTTTGCTTTGACTGCCAGGAAACTCAGGGACAAATTCACAGTCTGCTAAAATTTGTTTAGGACTTTCTGGCCTGCATATTTGCTTTGTCTTCTCTATCTTTCCACCCCATTTCGACTTTCTAACCTAATGATTTTTTTAGCCTAATTTTTTCCCCTCATCTCATAGAAAAATTTCTTGTATTTAGTGTTGCTATTACAAGATGCCTCAAATCTATTGTGGATTGGAATTGTGCATAAATAAATAAAATAGCTTCAGTGTTCCTTTCATTAAATATAGCCTGATAATTACATAAATACACTTGTACACAAATAAATACGTAGTAACAGCAATTTACGGTGGGGTTCTGTTTGCAATAATAATAATAATAATAACTATTATTATTATTATTTTTTGCTAAGATAAACTTTTAACCTTAAATGTTCTCTAATAGAAATAGACAAGGTACTCTCTCAGAGCACAAGAGATTATTTAACATAAAATATAGCAATGAAAATTTATTATTTATTTATTGCTATGAAACTTTAAAATAAACAGCGGCTGCCATTTGCAACTTAAATTTTGAAAAAGAATAGGTTGAGCTTCAATGGAACAATTAAGAATACATCTATGGCATTACCTCCCATTGCTCCCACCCAAGTCCAGCCCTGGGAGCGAGAACCTTCCCCAGAGTTTCCATTCTATTTTCTTCCTTCCGCTAATACCCTCAGGAACTCCTGTGATAATTGCTGGCTGGAAGCGCTGTTTGAGAGTGAGGGGCCTCTGCCGCTTCCGGGGGCTCAGAGTCTGAAGCCGTGATCAAAACTTGACAAGGGCCTTGGTCCAGCTAAAGGGGCCCCGTCCAGTGAGCATTCCCGATGAAGTTGTGAAAATGACCCCAGACTCTGCAGAGATTTCTGCTCAGGAGGAGTTTTAGAGCAGGAGAGGACTGGGAGAGGAGGGGTGGAGTAGTTCTGATCCCCTGTAGAAGGTCTCTTGTCAAGATTCGTATTTGTTCAAACCTACCTGGTCCGTGTCACTTCAGTTGAGAGTTAACCCTGTGACACCAGTTTTTCTAGTCCCTTTAGCTGCTTAGTCATTGGGCTTTTTCTTCTTCCTCCTCCCACCAAGATTATTCATATACCATTTAGTGATTAACCACTCTCATTTGTGATTGTCTTCGTATCGTGTTTGACATTCTCATAAATTCTGATAAAGCCTGTGGGATTTTTGGAGGATAATCTGTTTCTGATTTCACTTCCTCTAAAATTTAGGTTATCTTCTTTGTCTGGCTTGGTGTTTCAATCAGTTGCTTCTGTCTACCTTAAATAGACATTAACAAGGTATATCTAATCTGCTAGGTTAGAGAGACCAGCGAGCAAGAACCTCTACCCTGAATTGGAGACAGAAGTTACTTTGCTATGAGGACGTAAAAGATTGCCTTTTAACCACAGAACTCCATTGGAAAGGGTTTTGGAAGACATGAAGAAAACCATCAGAAATGAAGTCAGCAGCCTCATGGCCTCTTACTGACTAGAGTGGAGTTTTATTTCGACAGTTTTTTTGGAACGACACCGTGCACGATGTCTACTGAGGTCATCCATCAGGTTGAGGAGGCCCTTGATGAGGACGAGAAGAAAATGCTGCTTTTTTTGTGTCGGGACGTTGCTGCCGATGTTGCTCCGCTTAACGTCAGGGACCTTCTGGATATTTTAAGTGAGCGAGGACTGCTGTCTGCCATGGGCTTGGCTGAGCTGCTCTACAGAGTGAGGCGCTTTGATCTGCTCAAGCGGATCTTCAAGATAGACAGAAGGGCAGTGGAGGCCCACCTGCTCAGGCACCCTGGCCTTATTTCAGACTACAGGTAACTGATTGGCAATTCCCAAGGCTGGACCTGGTGAGAGGGAGTGAGGTGGTCCTGGCTTACGAACAAGAGGAATGAGGACCGTAAGAAAATGCAGGGATTGTCCCCTCCTTGACCCACAGATTCGACTGCCTTATGATGTTACTTCATTCCTTTGAAGTCTTCGAATTCTTAGACCATGTTTGCTTGAAGTAATTGGGTAGAAGATCATAAAGGAAGTGGAAGGGCTGGGTAGCATGTGTTTGCCTGATGGATAGAATGAGAGAGAGAAGAATGACTCAGAGATAGTAATTCTTGCCGTCCCCTGAATGTGCGATCTGCAGTGGTCTTTCCTAGGTTATTTTCTGTGATGTCAGACTGGCAAATTCTGAGAAAGGAAATAACAAGACTGACAGTGATCTTCCTGACCTTTGTAGAGCTCTGTGACCCCCTCCTGAGTCCGCTTTGGTCTTTCCCCTGCTGAAGCTTTTAGTGGGGTGGGCTCCCTTTCTGTGAGTTCCTCTGAGGTCCTTGCCCCCTGACACTCAGCGGGCCAGGGGTGCAGGACGAGCATCCCCCCCAATTAACCAGCTGTAGGCCCCCTTCAGTTCTGAGAGGAGTGGTCCCAGGAGTCCCCTTTAGTTTAGTTTTTCCTTCCTCCTGTTTACCTTCTACTCTCTTGGGAGGTTCAGAGAAGCACAGAAGCCATGAGAAAGGCTGCATTTCTGGAGAAAGGAAGATACCCTGTAACCTTAAATTAATGGTTCCTTTTTCTCCAGACCACCAGCTGTCAGTTGTACCAATGACACATTATGTGGAGAAGATGTGTATTACCAAGAACTCTATTAAGGAGAGCTGAAAGCGGTGTAGGCCTTGGGAAGTGTCTGCAGCTTGAGGTCTAGAGGCCTGTTTCAAGTCCCAGTGACAGACCACATGGGCTGAGCCTGCCACTGACATTGGTTGGGTCTTCCTTTTCCCACTTGTAAAGCGAAAAAAAATGACGCAACCCGATTTCACAAGTCTGTTGGTGGAGATCAGTTGTACTAATGGGGTTCGTGAAGTATTTCTAGAACTGTGCAGCACCCTCCAGATGCCCACGTTCAGTATTACTGCTCTGGTTAGTCTTCCTTGTCTTCTCCTCTTCAACAATCATACGATGTCCGTGATGCTCTTGACACGTTTTCGGAGGCACTGGGTTTCAGTGAACAAGTTAGGGCACTCTCCGTTTCCTGTCTCCTTGCTATGGTGAGTGTGGACAGTTCCTCAGAGCCTCTGGGCAGAGAGACTGGGCATTGGGATGCTAGATTCATCGATGCATCTGTTTGGTGGCCTTTGTTTTGGGTCAACACATGCCATGTGTTTGGTAAGCGCTAGAGCCATATGGACGAAGCATCGTCCATCGTCAAGAATTTAAGAGCGTGGGGCACCTGGGTGGCTCAGTGGGTTAAGCCTCTGCCTTTGGCTCAGGTCATGATCCCAGGGTCTAGGGATTGCACCCCGCATAGGGCTCTCTGCTCATCAAGGGGCCTGCTTCCCCCTCCCTCTCTGCCGGCTTCTTTGCCTACTTGTGATCTCTCTCTCTCTCTCTCAAATAAATAAATAAAATCTTAAAAAAAAAAAAATTTGAGAGCATAATGGGGAAAACAGCCTTCTGAAGCAGTGAGGACAATGTCAAGGCACTAATGCCAACCACAGGGTGTCCTGGGAGCCCAGACGGAAGTGTGATGGTGGCTCCCACTGGCGCAGAGGTGACTGACTCAGGAGGAGCCCTCTAGACCAAGACACCTATGGTCACAATCCCCAGGCTCTAGATGCCTTTTACCCTTCAAGTTCAAGAGTGGCCAGGACATCCCAGGGATGACTTCCTTTAGAAGCTCTCAACTCAAAGTATGGTCCCTGGGTCTGTGGCATCGGCATCCCCCGGGGAGCTTGTAAAGCAGAGAAGACGAGATCACTTAGAATTCTATTTCTGTCTTCCGTCTTAGTCATATATGTTCTTCACTTATTTCATCATAATGTCTGGGGGAACTAGGGGATTCTTTAGGGAAGTTTTTATTCTCTGAGTTGTTTTTAGAGCAGTTAGTTGGAAAGAAAGGTACTCTTTCCTATTGAAAGCAAGAGAAGGACAAATTCCCTTTTTGAGTTCCCTTAAGATATCTTCCTGGTGTGGCCTACGCTTTCTGTTTTATGGGGTTATATATCAAATGGGGGCCTGAACTAGCCTTTTAACCAGTTACTGGCATAGTGGAGGCATAGGCTCTTGTTTCTTTCTTTCTTTTCTTTTTTTTTTTACTAGGATGGTATCTGAATTTACTAAAAAAGAAACTTGTCTGGTTTACAGGGTGCTGATGACAGAGATTGGTGGCAATTTGGAAAACTCTGATTTGTCCTCATTATTTTTCCTCATGAGGGATTATCTTGGTCGGAAAAAGGTAGCCAAGGATAAGGTAAGTTTTCTTTTTCTTGGTTCATGTTCCCAAGAGCCTATCAGAAGGTGGGGTGTCCTTGAATAGGAAGGCCCAAGTTGAGGGTGAAGGTAGGAAGTGAGAAGAGGAAGTTATTTCCTTAATACCGTTGATAGGAAGAGAACTGGTTTCTCAGTTGAGAGGAAATAGGGTGGCCCTGGGTGTTTCTCTCATCCTTGTATTTTATCCTTATTTCTATAAAAGTCAGAGGCCTGATTTAGGCATCAGTTTCTCTCCCCCGTTTGACAGACCATCTGGGAGGGTTAGGAAGTCCCATCTGCTCGTGCTGAGTGCAAACAAGTGGGAAGCACGAGTCCACTCCCATCTTGCCCTCCCACGGCATCTGCTTCCCCTCAGCAAGCCTGAGGTCAGTGCGAAGTCATTAGGCTCCATATGGAGATGGGGTGGGAGAAGGTTCTTGTGACTCATGTATTCAGGGAATGGCAAAAGTAGAGATTTGGGGCTGGAAGCTAGGTAGCAGTCAAGATCTCAGGGATGTTCTAATTGCTGGAAAAGTGTTTAAATTCCGTGTGGCCCTATGTGAGCCTGCTGGCCTAGGGACAGGCCAGGAAAACCTCAGGTCTCTAGATTATGACAATATGTTCTTAAAGGACCTGCCTTTGAGGACTCTGGTGAGGTGTTGCTTGAGAATTTCCTCATGTTCTTTAATCATCGTAGTTTTGTTTCTGAAATCTAGGCAGACAGGGTGGCTGGATGCCCCCGTCATCAAATGGATCGAATAGGAAAGAAAATGAAAAAATAGAACTTTTGTTTGGTGTCCCCAAATCAACTTATCTGCCAATCATTTATAGCAATTTCATGCTGATGATTATTTAAAAAAATAAACATAGAGCCTCAGTAGTCAAATGTTAAACAGAAGGGAAGTTAAAACCCAAAGCGGTGCCTATTTCTGAAATATAGTTCTTTCTGAATCTCTTTGGTCCAGGGCAAGTGACTAGCTTTATACCCTAACTTTTAAATTTTACCCCCTCACACCTCCTGAGTCAGATTGAGTTGGAGTGTCCAGCATTGACTGAAATATTTTAGGAACTTCAGAATTACATCATTGGGATTTTTCTAGTAGAAACTTTGCCTCCAGCTATCTTCTTTCTTCCCCTTTTTTTAGGAAAGCCCTTAGAGTTTTTCGGTAGAATATCCGTCAGGCCTTTTGGAAGAGAATAACGGCAGGAGGATTTTATTTTTTGGCCTGCCCTCTCGTGCTACTTCTTGATGACATAATATGGCCCACGTGTCTATCCCCAACCTCCGTAGGGGCTGTCCACCAGAAGACTTTCCCACCTCTTTCTCAATAAAATCCAGGAGTGTCATTTGCTCCTGGCCTTGGAGGGACTATAAAACAGAGAGGTCTGGTTTAGTATCACCGAAGATCACGGAAGGGGCTCCCCTTGTCACATTTCCTTGCTGCTACAATCACACAGCCTGAGGTTTGCACTTGGGGCTTCAGAGTCTGCCTTCCTGACGTTTGTTTCTTGTTGGTTGCTCTCTCAGAGTTTCCTAGATCTCGTGATCGAATTAGAGAAACTAAATCTGATTGCTCCCGATCAGTTGGATTTATTAGAAAAATGCTTGAAGAACATCCACAGAGTAGACCTGAAGACAAAAATCCAGAAATACAAGCAGTCAGGTGAGTAGGATTTTGGCCTCTCTGCGGCCTAAGGAAAGTACCCTGCGCGTCTGAGGTTTGGTTGTTAAAGACTCATTTGTTGGTGGGATGGAGGGAGCAGAACCTGAGTGTCGACAGCCCCCACTAGTCTGTGGCTAGAGATCACACCCCTTTCTAGCTTTCTTATCCCAGATCTGCTGACTTCATCAGCCCATACCCATGATCGCAGAGTCTCAGCCCTCCGCGGAACGCTGCCAATAAGTTCTTAACTTTCCGGCCTTCAGGAAGGAGTCTCATTTTCTGAGCAGGCTGGCAGCATCGTGGACATGGAGGGCTTCCGAGTGCGTGCCAAGCCCTGCTGTCTTGTTCCAGTGTTGGGCCTGACCCCCATTCAACTCCGGGTGGCATCCTGTCCCTTGGGATCCCCTAGCTAAAGTTCCCTCCACAAATGGGACCAGACTTACAGCGGCCTGCTTTCTCATGCCACCCCTCCCCCATTGTCTTTTAGACTCAGCCTCCCCCGTGGGCTCTGTTAGCAGGCTACTCCCACCATAGGGTCACGGCCTCAAGGGCATAGCTGAGACCCAGGGATCTACAGACCTCCCCTCCCCCCCAGGCAACCAATAAAAGATCAAGGGTTGGTGTAGCATTTCTAGTCCTTTCTTAATGACAGTGGGGGAATCATGTGATCTGATCTTTTGAATTTGGTAAGGTAGTTAGATAAAGTTCAGGGTATTCTGAAAGATGGATGATGGACCGAACTGAGCCATTGTTGAATAGTCCTTTGACAATAACTTACACATCTTAAGTTAATACCTCTCTTCTGCTTACAGCTCAGGGACCTGAAACATGTTATACAAATGCACTCCAGGCATCATTCCCAAATTTGAGTCTTAAGGATCCTTCATGTAACTTAAGGGTGAGTCTGGAGCAAATGTACGGAATTCCAGAAACGGTTTCAGAATGCTGATAAAAGTACGCATGTTCTCATAGCATGTACTTCATTTAATGTCTGAAAAAAATGTGGTAGAAAAATACATTAAAAAAAATATGTGTACCTTCTTATGATTACAAAGCCAACCTGTGTTCATTGAGAGAATTTGGAAAATGCAGAGAAATAGAAGAGATGGAAAATAAATCACTTCTATCCTACTAACTAAAGATAATCACTGTTAATATCTTGGCAGATTTCCTTCTAGTCTTTTTTCGGTGCATGTGTGTATACCTACACGTATACAGCTGAACATTTGTAATCATTGTTCATTTGTTCTTTAGAAAATTTGAATATTAATATAAATATTAATTTTTTAAAATATAAGTAAGTAGCACATTCTCATGAACAAAAATTTCAAGATGTATTAAAAGGATTCTTTAAGTATGTTTTCTTTTATCCTAGTTCCTTTCCCCAGAGACTGCTGTGGTGAACCACTTTCTTCTGTAAACCTCCAGAAATAGTCTACGCATGCCATCTTTCACTTTTGTTTTTTTTTTTCTTTTTGTGCAAATGGGAGAACACTGTGCCCATTATCCTGCGCTGAGAATTCTTGGAAATTGTTCCATATGAATGAACCATTTGGGACCCCCTCTATTTGGTCATTGTTTTTAATGCGTTCATATGGATCTACTTTCTGATATGTCTATAGCCATATATGTATATAGCCCTTTCTTGGGTGTGTATATTTATATCATTTCCAACCTTTTGTTACTGCAGTGATTCAAAATAAATATCCTCATATTTACCTCTCTGTGCATTTGTTTATTATTGGGCTTATTTTAACAATTTCAGCAGAAGTGTTTTTGTTACTGAGTTCTATTACTGAGTAATTGATTTGTGACCGTAAATATCACATAGTAACTTCAGGCTGTTGTGTTATTAAGTGGTGCAGTATATTCTCATAATTATCCTTGGTTAGTTTTTTATTTTGAGAAGTTAATCCTAGTAGGATAGCTTCATCCTCATAAAGATTTGTAGAATTTGTAGTTAGGTCTTAGGTCACAGTGCAAGTTCATGGTTAAATTATAAAAGCTCTCATAAACATGTGTGAGGAAAACATTAACTACCCCTGTAATAGAAATAGTTCCATGAAGAATGTGAGCTGTGAGATAACGCTGAGCACTAGAATTTCAGAGCTAATTGGGTATTGAGGATTATACTGTCCAACCCCCTCATCGAACAAAAAAGGAAATTTAAGCCTAAAGTGCATTAGTGATTGCCCACCTCTGTGGACCAGCAGAACTGGGCCCAGCCCATGTTCTTCCCTCTATACCATGCTGAGTTTAATCACCTACGTGCCAGTCATGCCATAACTTAAGTGTATCTGTCATTTTTTTTTTTTTAGAATCAAATATACTTCTTTTTTGTCCTTCTGAATCTCTGTGATACCAAGTCGTGAAACAAAATTGGTTTAGGATTCAAGATCCAGATTTTCTGAGCTTTTTCTACTAGCTTATATCTGATACAAATTATACTGCCACTCTGGGTTAAAAGCTTGACATATTTTTACTACTGCCTTCCAATTTTGTTGATGAAAGTAATTATATTCACTGTCTATGTAGCCTATTGGGAACCTAAGTGTTCTGTATTTAAATTTCTCCTTTAATTTGCTCTATTGATCGATGACCCCGGTCATTAATTTGCTTAGTCTGCAGGCACTGTGGCATATGGATTCAGTGAATTTCTCATAAAATTAGGAGGTGCATACAAGAATGCAAAGTGCCTTAAAAATTGCAGGGGCATTAAATGACACACGATACAACATATTATAGAATAATAAAGTTGCGTCACTCTGCAACACGATGCTTTTTAAATCGAGCTTTGATTCGACGTTGTATTTCTTTAGTAGCTATGTTCATGTGAATGCACATCCACGTGGGGTTCCAAATTCTGTATAGTACTGTCAGCTTCTGGCTAAGTCACTTGTGATTAGTGGTAAAAAGCAACTTACATGTTTTTCTTTCATTTAGACACAAAGACAGCTGCAGACACAGCTTAATGAATAGTATACTTCTCTCTTTTGGCTAGGGTAGCTTCAGAGGAGAACTGTCATTTGAAAGCTGAACCTATCAGATGGTTGGCAGTATGTGGTACATGTACCTTACAAAGGACCTGTCATCTGAGAAGAGAAAGGGTCGGTTCAATATTTCATTTTCTGATTAATTTCATTCTAGTCCTCAGAATTGTAGTTGATTTTTTTTTTTGTATCTGATTTTTTTTTTTTTTTTTTTTTTTGGTAGCTGATTTTTAAGAACCAAGCCCACATGTGGCTTATGTGCAGCTAGGCATTAAAGAAACCCAATAACTAGACATTACAGAAAAACAATAACTAGCACTGTGGTAAGTGCTTTGTGTACATTTAATCTTCACAAAATATTATAAGATGGCTACTATTATTATCCTCATTTTGAAGATAAAGAAACAGACATGGAGGTTAGATAACTTGCTCAAGCATACAGATTTGTCTGGTCTAGACATAGCCAGGTTTGTCTGGTCTAGAACTCCCCACTGTCTTTTTTCTTTTCTTCCTTTTTTTTTTTTTAGTATAGTTGTCACAAAATGTTACCTTAGTTTCAGGTGTACAGCATAGTGATTTGACAAGTTTATACATTATGTTATCACAAGTGTAGCTACAACCATCTGTCACCATATAAGCTAATATCATTGACTATATTCTTGGGCTGTGCTTTTTGTTCCTGTGACTTATTCACTCCGTAGCTGGAAGCCTTCAACCATTCTGCCCATCCTCCCACCCCCCTCCCCTCTGGCAACCATCAGTTTGTTCTATATAGTTATAGGTCTGATTCTGCTTTTTGTTTGTTTATTCATTTTTTTTAAAGTTTCCACATATTAAGGTATTTGTCTTTCTCAGTCTTATTTATTTCACTTAGCATAATACTTTCTAGTCCATCCATGTTGTCACAAATGGTACAGACTCATCCTTTTTGTGGCTGTGTAATATTCCATTACATATATATACTACTCCATATGTAATTATTTCAATATCTATAATATATTACATATTTATGGTGTGTGTATATATGTGTATATTTTCCCTATGTGTTCTTTACTGATAGACACTTACTTAGGTTGCTTCCGTGTCTTGGATTTTGTCAGTAATGCTACAATGAACATGGGGTACATGTATCTTTTTGAATTAGTGTTTTGTATTCTTTGGATAAGTACCCAGCCATGGAATTATTAAATAGTATTCCTATTTTTAACTTTTTGAGGAAATTCCTCCATACTGTTTTCCACAGTATTTAAACAAATTTACATTCCCACCAGCAATGCCTGAGGGTTCCTTTTTCTCCACATCCTCACCAACACTTCAGAACTCCCATTCTTAATCATACCATACATTGCCTCTGTGTTAAAGGGTCAGGTAGAATGTCAGTCTGATGTTCCAACAGCTTGTTCTAACTAGAAGCTGTTCTACAATATCATAACATCGCACTTTATTGAGCTGTTTTAAAACATTCTAATAAGCTAATTTAGCATGCTGCATGTTCACTGTATTTTCGTTTTTTAAAAGAAAGAGTTGCCTTGTTCTTTGGCAATAGAATACGGGATTTATGGAGTTAACTGTTCTAGCTCTTCTTTAGATAATTTAACTGTGAATGTGATAATTTTATTTTTTTCCTGGGTAAGAATTCTATGGAGATATTTAAAGAGGTGTGATATAAAGTGACTCTGAAAAAAACTAACGGGATGTGACCTTATTCTTTATATTTGAAGCTCCAGAATGGGAGAAGTAAAGAACAAAGATTCAATGTGGGACAACTTGACCTTCAAAGTAAGGCCAATTTTTCTTTATATTCATTCTTTTTTTTTTTTTTTTAAGATTTTATTCACCTATTTGACAGAGGGAGAGAGAGATCACAAGTAGGTAGAGAAGCAGGCAGAGAGAGAGGGGGAAGCAGGCTTCCCGCTGAGCAGAGAGCCCAACACTGAGATCATGAGCTGAGCCAAAGGCAGAGGCTTAACCTACTGAGCTACCCAGGCGCCCCTCTTTATATTCATTCATTCTTTATAAATGCTTGATAACTCAAGTACAAATTGTTGCATTTTTGGGGTTGACCATTTCCTTTATCTACATATTCTGATTAAACTCTCAAAGTAGATAGCAGTTAAATTCTTAAAATGTAGCCATTGGCATTTCTAATTATTTAAAGAATTAGCTTATTTGAATGTAAATACCTCCTACTCCAACAGCTTCATCATCTTGGCTATATTTTTAAGAGATGTGCCATTTATTCCTGAAATGGAACTATAACCAGGCTATGTTAAACATTAATCTAGCCATGATAACGAACCATGTTAAATCACATATCTGGCAGCAGGAAGAAAGAAGGTTACTAGGATATTGTTTTATAGCTCAGTTTATATATATATATATTTTTTAAGATTTTATTTATTTATTTGAGAGAGAGAGAGTGAGAGCATGAGAGGGGAGAAGGTCAGAGGGAGAAGCAGACTCCCCATGGAGCAGGGAGCCTGATGCGGGACTCGATCCTGGGACTCTGGGATCATGACCTGAGCTGAAGGCAGTTGCTTAACCACCTGAGCCACCCAGGCGCCCCTAACTCAGTTTTTTAAAAAAAGAAATTATTTATTTACTCGTCAGAGAGAACTCAAGCAGGAGAAGTGGAAGGCAGAGAGAGAAACAGACTTCCCGTTGAGCGGAGATCCCGAGGCAGGACTTGATCCCATGACCCTGGGATCATGACCTGAGCTGAAAGCAGATGCTTAATCAAATGAGCCACCCAGGTGTCTCTGTTTTATAGCTCATTTAATAAATCTAGATACTCTACAGATGACATCCTTCTACTCCTAAGAAGAAACAAAAAATACAGTAAAAAACTAGTCATTTCAACCCATACGATCTCTGTCTTCTCTCTTAAATATCATCACTTGATCCCATAACATCATTTTTATTTTTTTTATTTATTTAAAAAAAAATTTTTTTTTAAAGATTTTATTTATTTATTTGACAGAGAGAGATCACAAGTAGACAGAGAGGCAGGCAGGCAGAGAGAGAGAGAGAGAGAGGGAAGCAGGCTCCCCGCCGAGCAGAGATCCCGATGCGGGACTCGATCCCAGGATCCTGGGATCATGACCCGAGCCAAAGGCAGCGGCTCAACCCACTGAGCCACCCAGGCGCCCCCCATAACATCATTTTTAAAAGGTGTATTTCTTTTGCGTGACTTGAGGCCTCCCTGAAGTGAAGGCTGAGACTCGGTCTCTCACACTGTATTGTCGCTGACTGTGCTTCAGAACTCCAGGAGGCAGGGAAAGGAGGGCTCAGTCTTTCCCAAGGAGCTTGGAATTTGTCCCTTGTGCAATGGCGATCTCGAATGTTCCAGTAGAGCAGTGGCCTGATGGAAACCTTCTTTGTGTGGCAGGCCCCTTGCCAAAATCTTCTGAGTCAGCCTCCATGCTGTCTGCCTGCATCTAGAAACTGAGAAGTTCGCCCAGATTCACCAGATGGTACTGCTCATGCCTGTCATTCCCCACCTAATACTCTGCTCTCCAGCAAAAGCTACGGAGAAGTGAATTTATTCCTGAAGTGACAGCATGTTTCTCAAAACACTGGTGAGGTGGCAAGAATTAGCATTCCAAAAGCTGTTTAAAAAGAAAGCAGGAGACCTGGTAGATTTGGACAGGAATGAAAAACAAATTGGTGTTCTTCCCATAGTGCACCCTGATGCAGGCTTCTCCTTCATTGTAATAATACTGGGCGTTATAGGCAACGGATGAATTACTGAACTCTACGTCTGAAACTAACAATGTACTCTATGTTGGCTAATTAAACTTAAATTAAAAAAAAAAAGGAATGACACAGGTGAGATGGGCGAGGCTCCCAGCGCCCATGGTGGTCCTTCAGAGAGCTAGGGACCGGCTTTTGACTGGATCTGGTTTATTTGCTAGTGAAGAAAAAAGCGTTCATATTAATTTAGACTTGCAAATAGATCTGGATTGGATGATGATGATGATGACTATAATTTATTAAGCTCTTACTAAGTGCCTTAACCCTAGATGGGCATATTACAGTTTATTTTTTATTCTTTTAATCCCTGATTGCTTAAATACAAAATGAAAAAGAGAAATTTCCTTTTAATCCCAAGTATCAGATGACCGCTGTTAACATTTGATTTATATATCTCTAGACTCTTATTTTTAAGCATACATATGTGTAAGCATTTGCACACACACGTATTTTTAAGTACGTGGGATTAGTATTATCCATGTTATTCAGTAATCCGTTTTCACTTACTATATCCTGCGTCTTTTCATGTCAAATACATAAAGATCTTTCTTATCCTTCCTAACATGAATAGTATCCATCATACGTACCATGATTTATTTAGTCCACCTCATGTTGATGGATTTTTAAGTATTTTTCTAGTTTGAGGCCATTATGAACAATTACTCGGTAGATATTTTTGCATACTTGCTCTATTATTTCCTTAGGATAAATTTCTAGAAGCAGAATGTTGGTTTAAAAGGTATTGCCAGTTGTCTTTTAAAAAGACCGTTTCTTGGGGTGCCTGGGTGGCTCAGTCGGTTAAGCGTCTGCCTTCGGCTCAGGTCATGATTCCAGGGTCCTGAGATCAAGTCCCACATCAGGCTCCCTGCTCAGTGGAGAACCTGTTTCTCCCTCTCCCTCCACCTGCTGCTCTGCCTACTTGTGCGTGCTCTCTCTCTCTCTCTCTCTCAAATAAATAAATAGATAAAAATCGTAAAAAAAAAAAATAAATGAAAAGACTTTCTTTTTTAAAATATTTTATTTTTTTGAAAAAAAAAATAAAATATTTTATTTTTTTGGAAGTAATCTCTATATCTGATGTGGAGCTTGAATTTACAATGCCAAGATACAAGAGTCACGTGCTCTACCGACTGAGCCAGCCAGGTGCCCCAAAAAGACTATTTCAACTTACACACTTGAAAGTACTCATTTCCCCCAAACTTTGAAAATACTGACATTTTCATTGCTTGTCTTTAGATGGTCTCATTTTGGTAACAATCTTATAAGGTAGATGTTGGTATGTTCATCTTAGGGATTTAAAAACGAAGTGAAACACCCTGAGATTTTAGGAGGAACCTTGCCCGAGATCACAGAGCTCCCCAGTGATACTGCTAGGGTTTGAGGCAGACATTCATGACTTCAAAACTAGTGGTTTCTCCACCTCTCTGAGCGAATGAAGTCATTTTCCGCCTTATATTATCAGCTTTAGGCTTATCTACATTTGATTGGCTCACTGTCCTCTATCTTGCCATTGCCATTTTAGTTTATGACTTTTCAATATCACTGGACTAAGAAAACACAGCCATCTGTTGCATGAGTGACAAACACAAGCACAGTTTTCCCACTCAGTAGTCCCAAAGGCTGTCCCCTGTAGGCGTTGCCCACTGTTTCAGCACAGGGAAGAAAGCTATTGATATTGTCGGGTTGTGAGGTTATTGGAGTCTCCTTATCCCTTTAAAAATTCATCAGTCACCTGGCCCTCTTCTGGAGAAAGCAAGGGAGAACCTTTTGTTTCCCCTTGCTATTTAAGCAGTTTTTCTACCTACCCCCTGTGTTTTCTTATCTGTTACATTCTTCCGTGTGAGTTTGGAACCTTGGGGCTGAGTAGAGCTGAGCAAAGAAGAAACAGTAAGGGGAAGAAAATAAGGGAAGAGAACAGCTGAGAAATTGAGGAACCCAGATAGCATGGGAGTGGGCTCAGTTCTCCTTCAGCTTTGTAAGCGATTTCTCTCTCATCCCCCAGGAGAATCAGTGAAGGCGTCCATCCAGGAGTCAGAAGCATTTCTACCGCGGGTACAGAATAAATGATCTGATTTGGTATTGTATTGTATGCACAGTATCTGTGCAGAACGCTGGTTTCTTTAAGATATCTGTCCGTTAATAATTCTTTGGGACAAGAGGAGGATGCTTCGAGTGCCGTTCTCCTGGGGACTCTCCTGGGAACTCTTCCTCCTAAGGGAGAAGCCTGGATAGAGCAAAGAGAAAAATGTTGATGTGGATTGCGTTCGTGAACTTTGGAATGTGGGGAAATCCCAGAGTGGCAGTTCTCCTCTTAGCTGAGTGATTGCTGAATTTATTAGTAGCCAGCGACACTGAAACTCGACCTGGTCTGCCTTCTTTTTTAAAGGCTGAAAGCCTTCTTCATAAGGAGCCCGTAGAAGGCCTCCTTTTGTACTGGTTTGGAAAGATACCACTTGTATAACCTCAAGTTACTGTGGAAACGTATGACCCATCCTTTCTCTCAGCTTTAAATTGTCTTCATCCTGCCGAGCTCAGTCGTGTGCAAAGAGACTGTGATTTTCATTAAAATTAAAAACTGAGACAGCTTGTCTTCGGCACATTACCTAAATAGAGAAAAAAATGTGAAATTAATGGGAAACGTCAGCTGTGGTGACTTCAGGCTGGGTCTGTTGAATGACTCACCTGGCAACAGGACGTTTGAGGAAATCCAAAAGAAAAGATGGTATGCGTGTGGGACCTTGTGGAAACAGAGCAGTGTCCAGAGTTTTTAACCATCCCTGCTTTCCTTTCCAGCACATTCCAGAGGAGAGATACAGGATGCAGAGCAAACCCCTGGGAATCTGCCTGATAATTGATTGCATTGGCAACGACGCAGGTAGGTATGGAAGCTGCGGGTTACCCGAAGGCCCACAGTGAGGTCACGGCCCAGACAATCTGTTCACAGCAAACCGCAGCGGAAGTCTGTGGCTTCCATGGCGAGGGGTGCTTTCTCATTCATGTCACAGCCTGGATCGGGCTGGAGTGAGCTTCATTCCATGGGATCCTTCAGTGACATCATCATCTGAAGCCTTGGGGTTTTGCACAGGACTCTCTGGGTCTGGGTGGTGGATGAAGGAAGCGCGTGGAGGGTCTCCCCAGAGAGTTTAGGGACCAGTCCTGAAGGTGTGGTGCCTCATTCCCACTCAACAATCCATCGGTCGAACTCCCTTGTGGGCCCTCACCTGACTACAGGAGACAAAGAACTCAGCCTGGTTGTGTGCCAGGAAGGAAAGGAAGGGATTTGGGGAGCACATGGCATTGTCTCTGGCACAAAGGTGTGATTGGCTGAAAGCTGGGGAGCTTCCGTCTTGCTTTTTCATGCTGGATGCTGCGGCCGGGAGGAGTCCTGGCATCCAGAGTGGGGGTTTAAAACGGAAGGCTTTCTGGTCCCAGTGTTATCAGATGTCCCAGCACGTCATGCAACTAGATTATGAGAGCTTTTCTGGAGAAAAATAAAAAATATTAGACATGGGTGTTCACTTAGAGGCAGTGTGTTCCTTACTTAGTTCTTTCTCCCTGGCTTGGTTGGTCGGCCTTCGTCTGTGCTACTTGTGCGTTTCTCTCGTTGGGATCTGAACTGGTTCTCTTGCTCAGCTGTTGATGTCCTAGTCAAACTGGAGCAGGCACAGGGGAGCGTCAGAGAGAATAAGAATCTCATTGTGAAAGAACACGTTTAATTATTTCTCTCTCCCTCAGAAGGGTTGATTAGCACATTTCCACAGGTTTCCTGCTTTTCAGAATTCTTGGAATGAGTCAGAGCTGTCTTTTAGGCTCACTGAAAATGTTACTATGGTGAGTTCTATGGGAAGAGAACCTAAGAGAAGGTCAAATTAGCAAATATTAGGTTGAATTTCCCAGGATTTCAGATATGATCTCATTTTCCTCATGTCCTATTTTTGGTTAGATGTGAGACATGCTGTCTCCTCGGCTATAGATAAGTGTCCTTTCTCTCTTAACCATTAGTACCAGTATAAGAATGAGAAAATATTTCTTCAGTGAGTAACTTCCTGCTTTAAAAGAGAGTATTTGTTTTCACTTTCTATTATAATCAGTTTTGTTTCATTCATTAGCCGAAAGTTCCCAACTGCAGGATGTATATCTGTTGTATGAAGAGATCATAACGCCATGACCTGCTGTGAATTTGTGACTAAACCTCAGTATCAGTGTCTACATCCCTTGCTGAGTTATAGGCCTCTTGTGCACCAGGAATGAATATGTATTTATGTTTTCCTCTATTACTAGGAGCGTAGTCACAGGTGGGTCCTGGAATATGACTGTGTGGCTTTGACTCATGGCTCTGTCATATCCTAGCTTGCGACCTTGGACAATTTTCCTAGCCTCTGAAACCTCAGTTTCTCTTCTTCTTCTTCGTCTTCTTCGTCATCTTCGTCTTCTTCTTCTTCTTTAAAAGATTAATTTGAGGGACACCTGGGTGGCTCAGTTGGTTGGGTGGATGCCTTCGGCTCAGGTCATGATCCCGGCGTCCTGGGATCAAGTCCCGCATCGGGCTCCTTGCTTGGCAGGGAGCCTGCTTCTCCCTCTGCCTCTGCCTGCCACTCTGTCTGCCTGTGCTTGCTCTCACTTCTCTCTCTATGACAAATAAACAAATAAAATCTTTAAAAAAAATAATAAAAAAATAAAAGATTAATTTGAGGGGCGCCTGGGTGGCTCAGTGGGTTAAAGCCTCTGCTTTCAGCTTGGGTCATGATCCCAGGGTCCTGGGATCGAGCCCCGCATCGGGCTCTCTGCTCCTCGGGGAGCCTGCTTCCTCCTTTCTCTACCTGCCTCTCTGCCTACTTGTGATCTTTGTCTGTCAAATAAATAAATAAGATCTTTAAAAAAAAAAAGATTAATTTGAGAGAGAGAGAGAGAGCTTGAACACAAGTTGGGAGTGGGTCAGAAGGAGTGAATCTTTAAGTAGACTCCCTCTGAGTGTGGAGGCTGACCTGTGGGATTAATCCCATGACCCATGAGATCATGACCCATGAGATCATGACTTGAGTGGAAACCAAGAGTGGGACACTTAACTGACTACACCATCCAGGCGCTACTCAGTTTCTCTTCTATAAAATAGTTCACTAACAGGAGATATCTCATGGGGAGTTTGGGGGAAGTGAATGAATTCATACTTGTAAAGGTCTGAGAGCCCATACATGACCATTTCTACAGCAAGATGAGTGGATAGTTACACTGAGTGGAATAAAGGCTATCAACAGCTTCTCACCAGTTCAGGAAAAGTTTTGCCACAAAATGAATCACGGAAAAGAACTTAATGTTTTCAGAGCTTTTGGGTTTTCTGAATTGTGGATAAGGACTTGGGCATACGTGGAAGAGAGCTCTGGGGCTGCCTGAGGTGTGCTACATGCCTCTTTGACCTGCAGTAGACAGGCTTATTATTGATACTGTTTTCTCCTAAGAAAAGCTAGTCCAGAAGAAATGACTAGTAACCATTTGTACTTAAAAAGAAGATATCGAAAAGGTAGTTTATAATTTTGAGTGAATGTGGGTTGTCCATTAAAACGCCTTGATTGGTCTCTGGAAACAAATGAAAGACTTATACAAAGTCAGTCAGACTTATACAAAGCTGACTCTACCACCACTTCCTAACTCACTCATTCTGTCCTTGTTTATAATCATCCCCCTACTTGGAGGGGGGGGAGGTGTCCCCTTTCTTCTGTTTTGTCGGGCCCCCACCTAAATTAATATCTTTACTGCAGTCTCATCTCCAGGTGTCTCAGACTGCACTGATGATCTTTCCTCTGACTGCTTTTTTTAACCTAAAACCCCACCGTACTGTGTGACATACCAGTCATTGTTTTGTGCCCATTTATAAGCTCCCCAACCAGATGATAGGCTCCTTGATAGGCTCATCTTTATTTCCCAGCATGAAATACAGTGTTTCTGCAACATAGGAAGAGGAACTTTTTAAAACATGAGTTTTGGGGTCAAGATAATTTGAGAAATGATGAATAGTTTGTTCCTCCTTTGAGATTTGCATATTGGTCTGAAAGACTGAGCAGTCCTCCTGTAAAGAAACTTAACTCCCCTTCTCACTAAGAATATCCTGCCCGACTTGGCTCTCATTTGTATGCCCTTTTTATTTTTAAGATGTTATTTTCTTTATTTGACGGAAAGAGAGCGAGAGAGCACAAGCAGGGGGAGTGGCAGGCAGAGGGAGAGGGAGAAGCAGGCTTCCTGCTGAGCAGGGAGCCCTACTCTGGGTCCAGGACTCTGAGATCATGACCTAACCAACTGAGCCACCCAGGTGCCCGCATTTGTATGCTTTATTATAATTAGAACTGGGCTCGTACAAGGTGCTCATTAAGTAGTGGTAAATGGAATGATGAGGTACTCCGCCTTTCTTATTCTATACATTGGTTTAATGGACTTCTTTTTATAGATTGTGTCAAGATTAATGCAAACTCATTTAATTTTATTTTGTTCTAAGATTTTTTTCTTAGAAAGGAGAGGGAGAAATAGACCGCCCGCGAGTGAGGAGCCTGATGTGGGGCTCGATCCCAGAACCCTTAGATTATGACCTAGGGCAAAGGCAGACACTCAACCAACTGAGCCACTTAGGCACCCCGTAAGATTTTTATTTTATTTTATTATTTTTTTAAAGATTTGATTTATTTATTTGACAGAAAGAGCACAAGTAGCAGAGAGGCAGGCAGAGAGGAAGGAAGCAGGCTGCCTGCTGAGCAGAAAGCCCGATGTGGGGCTCGATCCCAGGACCCTGGGTTCATGACCGGAGCCAAAGGCAGACGCTTAACCGACTGAGCCACCCAGGCGCCCCGTAAGATTTTATTTTTAAGTAAACTCTACACCCCAGGTGGGCTTTGAACTCAAAATCACATGCTCTGTTGACTGAGCCAACCAGCACCCCAGTGTGAACTCATTTTAGATGAAAACAAATTCTAAATGAATGGTGTCATTTTACCGTATTTAGTTTTTTTGGATTTCATCTCAATAGCCCCCAAACCTTTTGGTTGGTGCTGACCCTAGCCCTTGTCTTAACTGCAAGGCCACACAAAAACTCATCATTTTGGGAAGTTGAGGTTCACGGAGATAGGGTTGGGTCAGGACTGGGGTTTCCAGGGAGGGTGGAAGGAGAAGTGTGACTTCTGCAGTTGCTGAAGTTTTATTTTCCAAACTCAGCATCCAAGTTTTTCTTCCCCATTTGAGGGAAATGACAAGGCAGCTTCTGTGATAAGTGGGACACAGACTCCAACTGCTCACCACACGTTTCAGCGTAGGCTAGAGAGACTTCCCTGTGGAGGTCCTGTCTGAGGAGAAGCTTCCGTGAGAGAGATGTGCTGCAGGCTCCATGAGGGGCTGTCTTCATTTTCTTTTTAAAATTAATATCTTACATTTGAGTAAGGACCCATAGTTGGCAAAGTGTCTTTACAGACATCTTACGGATCCTCACAGGCACCTTTTGAAGAACATGGTATAGGCATTAGTA
This sequence comes from Enhydra lutris kenyoni, assembly GCF_002288905.1. Taxonomy (NCBI): domain Eukaryota; kingdom Metazoa; phylum Chordata; class Mammalia; order Carnivora; family Mustelidae; genus Enhydra; species Enhydra lutris. The sequence continues at coordinate 13,171,745 of NW_019154085.1, forward strand.
GTACTCACAGTAATTACAGATGAATAAACTAAGACAGTTTGTCCAAAATCCCACGGTCATTACTCTGTTGATCTTATAAATCAGACTGGGCTCTGTCCATGTTCTTGCTGGCCCAAGCAAGAAAGTTGCAAATGCCAGCTAGCATCAACCCTCCCTCTAAGATAGAGGAAAGATGTGACATTACGGGACATCTCGACGATGAGGACTTCAGGCTGTGTCTTCTGAGGTGACTGGGCTACCAGAGGGATATTTAATGGCGGCTCCATCTTGCTCTGAGGTCCCTCCAAATTGCTGTCTTTATTGGCTTTGGGGGACTGTCCCATTTTTGGCTTCACCTCCTCTTTATTCTTCTTTCTCCTGTTCTATAAGGTAAGCACTTTCTGCCCCAGACGTCAGACTCCTGTCCCCTTCCTAGTCCCTCTTTTGGCGTAAGTTAGTTTTTCTAGGACCAGGCAAGGTTCAGACCCAGCAGATAGGGAGAGGAGCCAGGATTTAAACTTAGATCTTGGGATTCCAAGACTGGTTGCTCTTTTGCTGGCCCCATGCAGCTGCCTGCTCCCTGCTGTGACAGCCCCCACTCCCGCCAGAACCCACTGGGAACCCAGAAAAGGGAAAGAGATAGAAGGCACGGGACAGCCCTTGTTCTGTCCCTGATTCCTGCACATCAGCTTGGCAAGACAGACTATGGCTTTGTTTCGGGGACTTTGGTGAGGGAGGAAATCTGTTGGTGAGGAGAGGGTTTTGAGGGCAGGCAGGCAGTCTGAGAGAAGTAAACAATCGCTTCGAGTCTGGTGTTTCTCTGTTTGCTTCTGCCCCCTGGAGGAAAGAATACGCCATGACATGTGGGTCCTCAAACCAAGACTTGGGAACGAAGCTAGTGATGGAACTGGGGTCCTTGTCTGGGTCTCCGGTCCTGGGTTCCAGCTGAGCCCGGTACTGGGTATGGAAGGCTTGCCTACACCTGCTGAGGGGCAGGCCAGGGGGCAGCGCCTTTTCTACCACACTGAGATCCTGTGGGGATGAGTGAGCTATTATTAGGTTCTCCACCCACCTGTGTATCATGTCCTTCATGTTCCTCCTAATATTTATTTATCATAGGGTTTAAAGGAGATTGGCACCTTCTTTATATGTCTCCATTATTACGTGATATATAATTCTTTTTTCTCCCCCATTTACCTGTGGGCCAGACAAAAAGTAGGTACCCTAACTACATCCTTAAGTAATGGTTATTATCATTCCCTTTTCCTGATTTACCTGGTGAATTATTTATCTAAGAATGTGTGCAAATTACTCCAAAATCTAGTGGCTTAAAACCACAATAGGAATTTATATATTATCTTTCACAGTTTGTGTGGAGCAGGAATTGAGGGGTAGTTGAGCTGGGCTGTTCTGGCCCAGAGTCTCTCGGCAGATTGTGGTCGGATCTCAGCTGGGGTCATCCGAGGGTGTGACTGGGATCCTCTCAGGAGGCTCACTCAGGTATCTGTGAAGCTGGTGCAAGGCCTTAGTTCTTCTTCATGTGAGTCTCTCCACAGCACTGCCTGAGTGTTCTCGTGACATGGTAGCTGGCTCCCCCCAGAGTAAGCTGTTCAAAAGAGAGAAAGAGCCAGGTAGAGGCTGTATTCTTTTTATGATCTGGCTTTGGAAGTCCCATAGTATCTCTTTTGCCATAGTCATTAGAAATGAGTTACAAAAAAAAAAAAAAAAAAAAAAAAAAAAAACCCGAAAAGAAAAGAAAAGAAATAAATTACCAAGCATGGTCCACATTCAAGGAGGGGAAGGGAATTACACTCTTTTTAAGGAAGGAATGTCAAAGAACTTGTGGACATATTTAAAAGTGCTGTATATGAAAAATGTGGGGCCATGATTAACCCCAGCTCTCCTGAGGGGGCAGTTCTACTAGACCCAGTGTGAACATACCCGGCTGGGTACTGCCCGTGGGCTGGGTGAATTAAATTAAGAACGCTCAAGAGAGCTCTTCTTTGTCCAGTGGCTGTTTTTTCCAGCTTTTTGTTCACCCAAGGCTGTGTTTCTTTTTCTATTTTTCTCTTCCTATTTCCTGTTAAGAAGCTGGAAGAGAAATTACAATAGCGAACTTTCACTTTTATAGTTTATTAGGGGTTGGTAAAGCTTGTAGGGCAAGAAGGCTGAAACTCTTGGTTGAAGCTATGAGTCTTTTTTTTTTTTTAAGATTTTTATTTTATTTATTTGACAGAGATCACAAGTAGGGAGAAAGGCAGGCAGAGAGAGAGGAAGGGAAGCAGGCTCCCTGCTGAGCAGAGAGCCCGATGCGGGGCTCGATCCCCGGACCCTGAGATCATGACCTGAGCTGAAGGCAGAGGCTTTAATCCACTGAGCCACCCAGGCACCCCGAAGCTGTGAGTCTTACATCATGTTGTTTCCATTTAATGCAGAGAGTTGACAATTTGTGGCAAACAGTTGTGTGGTAATTTCAGGAGAGTTACTTACCTCTCCTTTCTGTGATGCCTTCACTGGTATGAGATGGGGCCCTTTTGTCCCTGGGTAGAAGTTCTGTCTGTTCTAATTAACTCGTGTGTTGTTTAATTTGGTTTGGATGCAGTGCTGGACTTCTGGAAGACCATCGCTCAGGGGATGAAGGGAGGTGGTTACATAGTCATGAGACATGGAGAGAAATCCAGAAAAGCTGGCTAGGAGTTTTGGGTAACAACCTGAAATTGGAGATGTCTGTTTAGCTTAGGGAATAACATTTTTTCTGCTCTGCAACTGAACTAAGAAATGTAGGCATCCCTCAGACAAGGAACAGAAACTTAATGGGGTCCTCAAAGGGATGTGGGATTTTTCATGAGGAAGAGAATGTCTGTCTCTGCTGTTAGAAAGAAATAACAAAGCAGGCGATTGTATTTATTTCTCTGATGAAGGCAAGCTGAGCAGATGGGAAAGAAATGAACTGGGTAGGCTATAGAAATTTCTAGAAAATGGAAACAAGATTTTTTAAAAAAGGGAATAGAGTCCAGGAGCTTTATTTGTATTATTTCATTTAATCCTCCCCGTGTGCTCACAGGGTGGGTATTGTCACTTCCATTCAATGCTGGGGAGACCCAATTCTTTAAAGTCACGCAGCCCACAGGTGTGGTAAGGTCAGTGTTAGAAGGCAGGCTTGTCTGGCATAAAGTCTGCCTTTTCCACTGCCTTTCACTCTTCCTGCAGGCAAAGTCAATCCGGGATTCCTGGAAACTAGGAGAGGAATTCTTAGGGGCACTACAGGGAATCTTGGCTAAGGGCTCCCAGTGCTCAGTCAGAGGAAACACTGAAGCAGGTCATGAGAGGAACTGGAGAGTCTGGAAATGGTCTCAGCTTAGATGTAAGGGCCTCTGTATCAGCCCACAGCCTGTGGACATGAGGGAACTTGTGACGCGGGCCGTCCTCTCTGCAGCCGTCTGGATCTAGATTTGGATCTACGCTCTGCGAACGCATCCATTTCCTACATACATACTTGCAGATTAGTTTAAGAAAGAGCTTGTTTGAAAAATCCAAGCTTTGTTTTGGTGGAAGAGAAAAATTTTTGGTCCCCCTTTGGTTGCATTGGATTAGAGGTGGGCTCAGTACGTGCCCGTGGCCAGATGTGGAGGTAGCGTCTAGCAAGGGACAGATTGTAACTGAGAACCTGGGACTTGAGGGTCGTGTGTTTCAGGTTGATTGCTTCCTGCCCCGAGCTCAGGTCCCTCAAAACCTCAAAATTATGGCACAAAAGCAGAAATGAGTTAAGTAGTGGAGATCGACTGGGCTTATTAGAATTGCTACCTGGTGTCTCTTAAACTTTTCTCACCCTAGTGTTGTTGTCTGTGTGTGTGTGTTTGTTTATTTTATCCAGCATTTCTTCGGGACACCTTTACTTCTCTGGGCTATGAAGTTCAGTCTTTCTTGTATCTGAGTGTGGACGGTATAATCCAGGTCCTTCGCCGAGTTGCCGGCATGCCTCAACACCGAGAATACGACAGCTTTGTGTGCGTCCTGGTGAGCCGAGGTGGCTCCCACAGTGTGTTTGGCGTGGATCGGACACACTCAGGGTTCCCTTTGGATCAGATCAGGAGGATGTTCATGGGAGACGCGTGCCCTTTTCTCTTAGGGAAGCCAAAGCTCTTTTTTATTCAGAACTACGTGGAGCCAGAGGACCCACTGGACAACAGCAGCTTGCTGGAGGTGGATGGACCAGCGGTCAACAACCTGGAATCGAAAGCCAAGCAGCCTGGGTCATCTACCATTCACCGAGAAGCTGACTTCCTCTGGAGCCTGTGCAAGGCGGATGTGTCCCTGTTGGAACGGTCCTCCAGCTCTCCGTCATTGTACCTGCAATGCCTCTCCCAGAAGCTGGGGAAAGAAAGGTGAGGCACCTGGGTGGGTTGTGGCCCATCCCTGGACCACTTGTCTCTTTTCTTGTTGCCACGATGGAGATGGCTGCTGTGCCACGTTGATGCTATTCTCTTCAGGGAGGAAAGGATTTTTCATTCCCTCCTGGGGATGCCTTAGGAGGAGGCACAATTTATGAATGCTTTGTGCTCCAGGAGGTCACTTGCTAGTCAGCTTGTAGTTTGGATCTTGTTCTTCAAAATGAGTAAATTTTTAATTGTCTTTTTAAAAAAATTATTATTACAAAAGCAGTACATTCTCCTTACTGGAAAAAAAAACAACAACGTGAAATTTAAATGCCAAAAGCAGACTATAACAAGCAGTGATAGGCCTACTTATTAGAATCAATTTCTGTTAGCCACATCTTGGCGTATTGCCTTCCAGATCTTTCTCGGATACCTGCATAATTACATCTAAATGTTTTTCAAACCAAAATGGAATCATCATCTACTATTACTTTATAACCTGCCTTTAGTTGGTGTAACAGTACATCACGTGCATTTTACATGTCAGTATCTGACAACATCATTTTAATGTCCATGGAACATTCCAGAATAAGGCTATGGCGTACTTTACTTGACCCATTTTCGGTCACTGGAAGGTGTTTTGCTTCCATAAAAGGAAAGCGTTCAGTATCTTTGTGGCTCAGTATTTGTGCTTATCTGTACTGTTTTCTTGAGGAAAATTCCCAGAAGAAGAATTGCTGTGTCAAACGACATGCATTTTGAAAGGCTGGGATGCCTTTCAGTCTCATCAGATTGTGCTCTAGGACACCTGCTCTGCACGAGAGTGCCTGTGTCTGCGAATTCTGCCCGACACCGCGTGCTCTTTTCTTTCCCTGTCTTGACCTTTTGAGGGAAGGAAACCGATACCTGACTCCCCACATCGGCAACTCTTTGTTATACAGACATATCTGATGTTGATTGCCAAGAATACTTCTCTAAGGGAAAGCTTGGTGATTTGGTTTTCATTTAAGAGGATTATTTCCATGTAAGACTAGCAGTCCATTTTCAGTTGTCCCATTACAATTTAGAATGAAATTTCGGAGCCATGTGCGAAATGCATTCTGTGGTAGCTCTGGGGACCCCAGGAATATATTGCACGGCCTGTGACACCCGCCTCCCTCCCTGCTCAGTCGCAGCAGCAAGGAAGGGACTGTAGTAGAAATGACTCAACTTTCCATATGCCAGCAGTGTTCTTGGCATCCAACCTGCATCTGCGTAGGGGATCCAGGTGTGTTACTATCCGGCTGGCGTGTCTCTAGGATAAGATTCAGTTGTCCCTTGAGTGAGGGTACTGTGGTCATTGGCCCGGACTGCTGCCAGCTGGTTTGGATCACTCACTAAGCAGCTCGTAGAGCATTTAAAAAGGAACAGTTTCAATGCACTGTCACCTCTGTTGGCTTCTTTCAATCTAATGGCAATCTGTCTCCTCTTTGATATTTGCATGGCATTAATTTTTGCCTTTCTTGTTCCCTCCAGAAGACGCCCGCTCCTAGAACTCCACATTGAACTCAACGGCAGCGTGTATGGTTGGAACAGCAGAGCGTCTGCTAAGGAGAGGTACTATGTCTGGTTGCAGCACACGCTGAGAAAGAAACTCATCCTGTCTTGCGAATGAACAGCCAAAAGCCTTTCCTGCTCCTGCCGTCTCCACCACTAGGCCAGAAGTAGTTTTCAAGCGAGGGTATGTGTCATGTGGGGAACATGAGGTCCTATATGTGCTGAAATGAGTCTCAGTGAGGACTGCGATCAGGGAGGCGTGTTTGAACTAAAGCCTCTGGGTGGAAGGCTTTGGTCTCTTGCTGAAAGTGTCTGAAGCCCGTGTTAGGAAGGAAATGGCTGTGAAACTTGAAAAACCAAGTGCTGGTTGAGTTGGGTGCCTCAGGATTATGTTGCCTTCCTTCGTGCCAATATGTAAACCAGAGCCATGGAGACAGGGTTGTAGTCACACATCTACCACTATCCTACTACTACTATAAATTTAGTGAAGGATATGAACATTCAGTGCATAGCCTTGTCTTTGTGATTGGACATTGTCTGTCTAAGACTCCAGTTCTAGTTCACAGCTAACCACATGCATTTTCTTTCTCACATTTGGTGGGATGACCTGAAAGGCAATCATTATTTAAAATTGCATTTAAAGGGGCGCCTGGGTGGCTCAGTGGGTTAAAGCCTCTGCCTTCAGCTCAGGTCATGATCCCAGGGTTCTGGGATCGAGCCCAGTATCAGGCTCTCTGCTCAGCAGGGAGCCTGGTTCCCCCTCTCTCTCTGCCTACTTGTGATTTCTGTCTGTCAAATAAATAAATAAAATCTTTAAAAAAAAATAAAATTGCACTTAAAGTTTTTAAAAAAACTTATTTTTATATACATATATATTTTTTAAAGATTTTATTTATTTATTTGACAGAGAGAGATCACAAGTAGGCAGAGAGGCAGGCAGAGAGAGAGGAGGAAGCAGGCCCCCAGCTGAGCCGAGAGCCCTATGTGGGACTCCATCCCAGGACCCTGAGATCATGACCTGAGCCGAAGGCAGAGGCTCTAACCCACTGAACCACCCAGGTGCCCCTTATTTTTGTATTTTTGACTCGGTGTTAAATTGGGTGTATCTGTATGTGTTAATGTAGTAAAATATTTCAAATCTTACAATAGCCCCTAACCGAAAATTCACCAAGTACTCGGTAATAAGGGTATGGTAATGATGATCTATTCACTGGCTGGTATTTTATGTAACCCTTAAAATTATATTTCTAAATAATAAAAGCTTGCATTGAGCTGTTATTAGCTCATTATATAAATTGCATGGATCATCTCATTTAATCCTCTCTCTGCAAAAGAGCTCTGTGAAACAGTATCCAATGGAAAAAAGACAGTCTCCTCAACAAATGGTGCAGGGAAAACTTGCCAGCTACATGCAAAAGAATGAAACTGGACCACTTTCTTACACTGTACACAAACACAAACTCAGAATGGATTAAGGACCCAAGTGTGAGACCAGAAACCATAGAAATCCTAGAAGAGAGCACAGGCCTAATTCCTCTGACATCAGCTATAGCAATATTTTTCTAGATGTGTCTCCTGACTCGAGGGAAACAAAAGCAAAAATAAACTACTGGAACTACATTAAACTAAAAAGCTTCTACATAGCAAAGGAAACAGTCAAGAAAATAAAAGATAACCTGTGGAATGGGAGAAGATATTTGCAAATGACATGTCTGATAAAGGGTTAATATCCAAAATATATAAAGAACTTACACAACTCAAGAGCCAAAAACCAATCTGATCAAAAATGGGCAGAATACACAAAGAGACATTTCTCCAAAGAAGACATAATGGCCAACAGATACATGAAAAGATGCTCAACATGACTCATCACCAGGAAAATACAAATCAAAACCACAATGAGATGTCACCTCATATGGGTCAGAATGGCTGAAATCAAAAAGAGAAGAAATGCAGCCGTTCTTTTTTTTTTTTAATTTTTATTTATTTATTTATTTTTAAAGATTTTATTTATTTATTTGACAGAGAGAGATCGCAGGTAGGCAGAGAGAGAGGAGGAAGCAGGCTCCCTTCGGAGCAGAGAGCCAGATGCGGGGCTCGATCCCAGGACCCTGGGATCATGACCTGAGGCGAAGGCAGAGGCTTTAACCCACTAGGCCACCCAGGTGCCCCGAAATGCAGCCATTCTTGAAGATAATGTGGAGATTCCTCAAAAAGTTAAAAATAAAGCTACCCTATGACCCAGAAATTGCACTACTGGGTATTTTCCCAAAGGATACAAACATAGTGATCCAAAGGGGCACATGCGCTCCAGTGTTGATAGCAGCAATGTCCACAATAGCCAAAATACAGAAAGAGCCCAGATGTCCATTGACAGATGAATGGATAAAGAAGATGTGATATATATCTCACATATATCTGATACACACATACACACACAATGGAATATTATTCAGCCATCAAAAACAATGAAATCTTGCCATTTACAAAGATTTGGATGGAACTAGAGGGTATTGTACTAAGTGAAATAAGTCAGAGAAAGACAAATATATGATTTCACTCACATGGAACTGAAGAAACAAAACAGATGAACATAGGGGATGAGGAGGGAAAATAAGATGGAAACAGAGAGGAAGACAAACCACAAGAGACACTGAATTCTAGGAAACAAACTGAGGGTTGCTGGAGGGGAGGAAAGTGGGGGGATGGGGTAACTGGGTGATGGGTATTAAGGAAGACACATGATAAAATGAGGACTTATATGCAACTAATCAATCACTAAATTCTACCACTGAAACTAATAAAACACTGTATGTCAGAGAAAGACAAATATCATATGATTTCCCTCATATGTAGAATTTAAGAAACAAAACAAATGAACAAAGAAAAAAAGAGGCAGGGGCACCTGGGTGGCTTAGTGGGTTGAGCCTCTGCCTTTGGCTCATGATTCCAGGGTCCTGCTCGGCGGGGAGCCTGCTTCCTCCTCGCTCTCTCTGCCTGCTCTCTGCCTACTTGTCATCTCTGTCAAATAAATAGATAAAATCTTTAAAAAAAAAAAGAAAAAAAGAAAAAAGAGGCAAACAGACTCTTAAATATGGAAAACAAACTGATGGCTACCAGAGAGGAGGTTATGGGGAGGATGGGTGAAATAGGCGAAGGGAATTAAGAGTACACTTATCATGATGAGCACTGATTAATATACAGAATTGTTGAATCACTATATTGTATACCTGAAGGTAATAGAATACTGCATATTAACTATATTAGAATTAAAATTTTAAAAAGGCAGTTGTTTATTGTCCTTTACCTTTTCATCCCTTCCTCTGTCTTGCTGACTAGAATGTGGATGTGATGACTGGAGCCTTAGCTTCCATCTTGAACTGTGAGGATAAGGGCTACACGTAGGGATAGCTAAATGGTGAGCAGGAAGGAGCCTCCTTGGATGAGGACAGAGTCTGGATTTTTATGTGAGAGGGAAAAAGTGTGAGATTTATATTTCTTTCAACCTAACACAGCCCAACTATGCATTATTATATGATTAAAATGTTTACAATGTTTATATGTGTTATGAGTGTAAACAAATTGTCTAGATGATTTAAATTTTCCAATTATTGTTTAAAAATATATGCACACTTAAAATCTGAGCTACCTGTATGTTTAACATGCATCTTGGTTGCTTCTAAGTTTTGGGATTGTGAAAAAGGGTGTGATAAACATTTGTGTGTTCATTTTTGTGGCTAGCTCATTTGGGTAAATATCTAGGAGAACAATTGTTGAATTGTATAGTAGGCTTATCTTTAATTCTGGAAGTAACACAAGACTATATTCCCAAATGGCTATATCATTTTGCAGAGTTCCTATTGCTTCACATCCTTGCCAGTATTTGATACTGTTAGTGTTTTGGATTTTAGCCATTTTAATAGATGTATAGCGATAACACGTTTTAATTTTTGATTACCTAAAGGCACGATAGTGAGCATCTCTTTTTTTTTTTTTTTAAGATTTTATTTATTTATTTGACAGACAGAGATCACAAGTAGGCAGAGAGGCAGGCAGAGAAAGAGGAAGGGAAGCAGGCTCCCCGCTGAGCAGAGAGCCCAATGCGGGACTCGATCCCAGGACCCTGGGATCATGACCTGAGCGGCTCAACCCACTGAACCACCCAGGCGCCCAGTGAGCATCTCTTTTATATCCTTATTTGATATGTGTATATCTTCTTTGTTGAGATGTCTGTTCAAATCTTTTGCCCATTGTTAAACTGTGTTATTTGTTTTCTTACTGGTGAGGTTTTTTTTTCCCTTAAGATTTATTTATTTGAAAGAGGCAGAAAAAGAGAGAGAGAGAGCAGGGGGAGGGGCAGAGGGAGAGGGAGAGAATCTTTAAGCAGGCTCCTTGCTGAGCATAGAGACGAACTTGGGGCTTGGTCTCATGACCCTGAGATCATGACCTGAACCAAAACCAAGAGTTGGATGCTTAACTAACTGAGCCACCAAAGCAGCCCTCTTCTTGGTGAATTTTAGGTGTTCTTTATGTAGAATGCCTAGGTGTCTCAGTTGGTTAAGCTGCTGCTTTTGGCTCCGATCCTGATTCCAGGGATCAAGTCCCACATCAGGCTCCCTGCTCGGCCAGGAGTCTGCTTCTCCACTTCGTCTACTGTATTGCTGTGCGTGCGTGTGTGCTCTCTCTCTATCTCTGTCAAATAAATGAATAAAATCTTTTTTTTAAAAAAAGAATGTATATTTTGGATATAAGTCCTTCATCAGATATGTTTTACAAATATTTTCTGCCAGTCTATGGTAGAAGTTTATAATTTTAATGATACTCAAATTACAGTTTGTTTGTTTGTTTGTCTTGGATTGTGCTTTTAGTGTGTATCTCAAAAATACCTGTATTTTTTTTAATATTTATTTATTTGACAGATAGAGATCACAAGTAGACAAACAGGCAGGCAGAGAGAGAGGAGGAAGCAGCCTCCCTGCTGAGCAGAGAGCCCGATGCGGGGCTTGATCCCAGGACCCCGAGATCATGACCTGAGCCGAAGGCAGAGGCTTAACCCACTGAGCCACCCAGGCGCCCCCAAAATACCTGTATTTTTAACATACATACATACGAGCTACCTGTATGTTTAACATACAAACCCAAGGTCACACAAACTTTCTCCTATGTTATTTCTTTTTAAGATTTTATTTATTTGAGAGGTAGAGAGAGCATGTGCGTGTGCTTGCCCACACACTGGTGGGGGGTGTCGATGCAGATTACAAGCAGACCCCTTGCTGGGCATGAAGCCCAAGGCGGGGCCAGGTCCCAGGATGCTGACATCATGACCTGAGCCAAAGTCAGACCACTAACCACTGAACCCCTTTCCTATGTTATTAACCAGAAGTTTTAGAGTTTTGCGTTTTGCATTTAAGTCTCATCATTTTGAGTTGCCTTTTGTGAAAGGTGTAAGGTCTTTGTCTATATTCGTTCTTTTGTTTTGATCCTTGTATTTAGAGCTTTATATTGAATATACCAATATATCTGATGTAGGTAACATGTCAGGAGTTTTAAATCAATACAATGATATTACTTGTTTCTTTGTATACAAAGCACAACTTGTGACTTAAAAAATGAAATAAAAATTACGTATTGTAAAAGGGTCCAGTTTGTTTAATATATAAACACCCTTAATGTATTTATTTTAAACATAAATGTCATAATATTTAACACTGTTCTTTCTTTTCATTCAAGTAGTCATGTCTATACTATGCTTTCTATCATATTTAAGTTACAATTTTTCCCTCTTTAAATGATGATACGAGTAACATCTTTTCTTCATTATTTGGTAAGGACTTCTTGCCCCAAACCTAGGATTCCCATCCCTTTCTTCATGCCTCTTCTAGCATAGCTCCTGAGCATTATTTCAACTGTCTTGCATCTTTAATCTCTCTCTCTCTGGTTTTTGACCCTACAGTTCAAAAACAGGCTCTGACTCCCCATCAAATAAAGTCCCTCTCTTTCGAGTCACTGTCTTACATATGACTACTCTATACTCTATATTCTTTCTTCTTTCATCTACTTACTCCATACTTCCTTGCTATCTGGATTCACCTTAATCATTCTGCCAAATCTACAAGATCCAAGGGGAACTTGCACCAAAGTTTCCATAGATTCTATGGGGTCATTGTCCCTTTCCTACTTCTCCAGGCTATCCCACCCTAGAGTTTGATCAAGGACTTCCTTGACCAAGTCTTAGTATCTTTCTCCTCCAGATCTGTAGATGTGGATATGCACAATGATCATGCCTTTCTTTATATGTTCTCTTTTGACAACCTTGTAGCTTCAACTACTACTCCTATGCTGCTAACTCGTAGGATATTTCTAGTCTAGACTCTTCAATTTCAAATCTCACCCTGCAACTTCCTGGGAAATGTTTCCACTTCATTTCCTTTTGGCACCTCAAACTCAGTATACTCCAAATATAAACAAAAGCTTCATTCCAAATCTGCTTTTCTGCCCGTGTCTCCACTTTAAGTCAACAGCCCCTCCAGAATATCATTTTGCCCTGACCCACCCACTCCTATGTTTCTTTAGCTAGTTTCCAAATCGGTTGGTTCTGTACCCAGAATGTCTTTTCCATCTATCTCCATCATTACAATTCCCCCAGCTTTCATTATCTCTCCATTGAACTGTGGTAATAGCTTTCTCACTAATCTTGCCTCTAGCCTCTTAATTCTATGATTCCTTCATACCTGGCATCCTGAAGAATCTCCCTAACAGCTTTGTCACCTCCCTCCTTTGAAAGCTTCAATATTCTCCAGTGCATACACAATAAGAGGGTGGCTGGGGGATGGGGAGAGAGATGGAGTAGGGAGTAGGGGCTGTTGATGTACGTCCTGCAGTCCAAAGGCCCAGAGAACACCAGGAGCTTTAATGTCCTAAGGTAGAAGAAGATGACCAACCCAGTTCAAAAAGAGAATTTGCCCTTCTTCCTGTTTTATTCTTCCTGACTGTTAATGGGTTAGATGTTGCCATTGGCAAGGGCAGATTTTCTTTACTCAGTCTACTGATTTAAATGCTAATCCCTTCCAGAAACATCCTTACAGACATAGCCGGAAATAACTTACTGATTCTCTGGATATCCCTTAGTGGCCAAGTTGACACACCCAGTTAACAATCAGAAGGTTGTTTGTGACATCTCATCACATACTCCAGACATATTCCAGATCTCCATTTCTTTTTTTCATTGAGATATAATTCATCTTTTATAAAACGATCCTTTTAAAGTGTACAAGTCACTGAACATATATTCACAGCTGTGCACATCATCACAATCTAATTTCAGAACATTTCATCTACCTAAAAAGAACCTCTGTACCCTTTAGCCATCGTTCCCTATTCTCCCCTTCTCCCCAGCCCCTGAGCAAACGCAAATCTGCTTTCTATCTCTACACCTTTATCTATTCTGGATATATTATTTCATGTCCTACAGTACGTTTCCTTTTGTATCTGACTTATTCCACTAAGCATAATGCTTTCAAGTTTCATCCATGTTGAAGAATACATAAGTACTTCATTTTATTTTATGCCTGGATAAGATTTCCTTGTATAGGATATAGTGCGTTGTGTTTATCTGTTCATCCGCTGATGAAAATTTGGATTGTTTCTACTTTTTTGGCCTTTATGAATTATGCTGCTCTGAGTATTCATGTAAGGTTCTGTGTGGATGTATGTTTTCGGTTCTCAGGTATATGTAAGTCCAGTGGACTTAGTGGATCACATAGTAACTCCAGATTCAACTCTTGGAGGACTGCTAGACTGGTTTTCAAAGGGGCTGGAGCACTTTACATTCCCACCAGTAGCGTACAAGGGTACCAATCTCTCCACATCGCTGTTTTTGTCTTTTTTTTTTTTTTAAATTATTATAACCACCCTACTGTGTATGAAGTGGTATCTCATGGTGGTTTTGATTGCGTTGCCTTAATGACTAATGTTGAACATCTTTTCGTGTGCATATTGGCTATTTGTATATCTTCACTGTAGAAACATCTATTCAAATTCTTTCCCATTTTAACTGATTGTCTTTCTATTGTTCTGGTGTAATTCTTTTTTTTTTTTTTTTTAAGATTTTTTTGTTTATTCATTTGACAGAGAGAGCACAAGCAAGGGGGAGTGGCAGGCAAAGGGAGGGAGAGAAGCAGGCTCCCTGCTGAGTAGGGAGCCCAGTGTGTGTTGGAGGGGAGCTCGATGTGGGGATCGATCCCAGGACCCCTGGGGTCATGACCTGACTTGAAGGCAGATGCTCAGCTCAACGGACTGAACCGCCCAGGTGTCCTATAATTATTTTTTATATATTCTGGTTACTAGTTTCTTATCAGATACAAGATTTGCAAATAGGTTTTTCCATTCTAGGTGTTTTCTTTTCACTTTCTGGATAGGGTCTTTTCTAGCGCAAAATGTGTATATTTTGATAATGTCCAAAATTGATCTGTTTTTCTTTTGTTGCTTAAAAGTTTCAGCATCATATGTAGGAAACTATTGCCTAATGCAAGGTCATGAAGGGTTACTTGTATTTCCTAATAAGAGTTATATGATTTTAGGGGGGCACCTGGGTGGCTCAGTGGGTTAAAGCCTCTGCCTTTGGCTCAGGTCATGATCTCAGGGTCCTGGGATCGAGCCCCACATCGGGTTCTCTGCTCAGCGGGGAGCCTACTTCCTCCTCTCTCTCTCTCTGCCTGCCTCTCTGCCTACTTGTGATCTTTGTCTTTCAAAAAATAAATAAATAAAATCTTAAAAAAAAGAGTTATATGATTTTAGCTCTTACATTTAGGTCTCTGACACATTTTGAGTTATTTTTGATTTTCTTTAAACAGCATTAAAATATTTTACTCGTGGGGCGCCTAGGTGGCTCAGTCATAAGTGTCTGATTTCAGCTCAGGTCATGATGCCAGGGTCCTGAGATCGGGTCTTGCATTGGGCTCCCCGCTCAGGCGAGCCTGCTTCTCCCTCTCTCTCTGCCAGCTTTCTCTCTGTCAAATAAGTAAATAAAATCTTAAAAAAAATTTTACTCTTTTAACCACATCTACCTAGTTTCCTAGAAAACCTATTGTTAGTTTATTAGACTCTTTTAGGAAATATCATCACGGAACTTTGAGCTTTTGTCACTTTAGATGTACTTAACTTCTTGTCCCAAACTCACTCAAATGAGAAAGTAAGACGGAAGACCTTCAGGGTTCACAGACTGGGGAAGGGTGAATTTAAAGATCAGGTTACTAATTCCACAGTTGGATTCACCCAATGAAAATAAATATAAACATGTGCCAAGATTCATCTATAACTCTCTTCTATGCAGCATTGCTCACAATAGCAAAAAATTTTGGAAACATATTAAATGTCTGATAATTAGAAATTGGCTAAATAAATATGGTACATCCATAGAAGAGACTATCATTAGCCACTATACATCATGTTTTCAAAGACTATTTAATGACATGGAGAAAAATATGTGAGTGTTATTAAGTGAAAAAAGAAAATCATACAGCTCAATTCAGTTTTTGGCAAATAGTATACACATAGAAAAGTGGAAGGATAGACACTAAAATCTTCTTTTTCTTTACTTTTTTTTTTTTTTTTTAAGATTTTGTTTATTTATTTTAGAGAGAAGGGGAGAGTACATGAGTGGCGGGAAGGGCAGAGGGAGAGGGAGGAAGAATCTTAAGGAAGCTGCGCACTGAGTGCAAAGCCCCGCACCATCTCACGACCCTGAGCTCATGACCTGAGCGGAATCAAGAGTCGGACGCTTACTGACTGGGCCACCCAGGTGCCCCTAAAATAGTCTTTTTGAAGGATTTTTAAAATTTATTTTAGAGAGAGAGTGCGTTGAGGGGGAGGAGGAGAAGGAGAGAGAGTCTTAGGCAGATTCCATGCTTAGTGTGGAGCCCGACTTGGGGCACGGAGCACGACGCAGGGCTCCATCCTACCACCCTGAGATCACCACCCGAGCCGAAACCAAGAGTCAGACCCTTAACTGACTCTGCCACCCAGGCGCCCCATATACTAAAATGTTAAGGTAGTTATAGACCACAAGTGACTCTGTGTTTCTCCATTTTTCAGTTTTTCTACATTAAATATTGGAAATTCACCGTCTCTCTCTCTCTCTCTCTCTTTTTTTTTTACCACTTTGGTACTAAAACAGATCACTTGGTAGTACAGTGACTCCAAAATGGGTCACACTTTACTTGTCTAGCTACAGTCTCCTGCCAGTTCACTATTTGGACATCTCTACTGGGATCCTTACCAGAGAGAGTCTTCCCCTTCAGTTCTTTTTTTTTTTTTTTTTAAGATTTTATTTACTTATTCTACAGAGAGAGAGAGAGAGAGATCGCAAGTAGGCAGAGAGGCAGGCAGAGAGAGAGGGGGAAGCAGGCTCCCCACTGAGCAGAGAGCACGATGTGGGGCTCCATCCCAGGACCCTGGGATCATGACCTGAGCGAATGCAGAGTCTTAACCCCCTGAGCCACCCAGTGGCTCACTAACCCACTGTGGCCCCCCACCCCAACTTTAAAAAATATTTTCCCCTTCCATTCTTGGCTTCACCGTGCTCCCATATACTGAGAATTAAACTGGTTCTGGCAAGGTCTGGAGTGTGCAGATACGGTGTGGCGTCAGTGTGGGGAGAGGGCCTGGAAGTTGGGGAGGGGATTGCTAATCAAAAGAACCGGCTACCTCAGGCCCCGGGGCAGCGGGACTGAAAATTTCAAGGTACAGAGCTCTTCTCCAGCTGGCATACTACTCATCTTCCCCATCACCTGTGCTCATTTTTTAGGTCACGAGTCTACACTTATAAAGTTCCCCTTTATAAACTTAGAGGGTGGAGAACTTGGACCAAAGCCTGGATATACAGGCAAGCCTACTACCACCACCACCAGGCACTCTGAAGGCGGAACTACAGAGAAAAAGTCCAGTATTTCCCTTTGGTCCCCAGGGCAGTGGCAGACTCCCATCACTGTAAAAGGCTTTATAGGTTTTGACTGGCGTAGATTTTGATGTAGACCCGGTTGACGGCAACCAATCAGGAAAGGTGCTGTTAAGAAATGTCTATTCCTTCCACCACTCTCAACTTACCATTAATGTGTCCTCACTTACTATGCTCTAAACTGGAAGAAGTATGAAATATTGACCACAAATAAAATGGTGCACCATCTCACCTCCGAAACTTGGTTTGAGTGTTTCCGCTGGGTCCCTAGGATAAAAGTTGAAGGTTTACTTCATGTGTCTCTATTCTACTTCTACTTTCCAAGCTTAGCTCAAATACCTCCTGCTCCTTCCCCAAGGCATCTTCATCCCTTGTTCCTGGGGACCCCGTGGCACTTAGGTGAAGCCCCATTGCCGCATCACCACACCCTTGGCCGGTGGTTATAGAGACCACGGCATCTAGAGGTAAGGGCAGCCCGTGGCCTTGGGATCAAGAGCATGGGATTTGGAATCAGAGAGACCCAGAATCCCCATCTCTTCCTAGCTTTGGGATGATGGCAAGGTCCTTTGCATCCGTGAACTTCGATTTCCTCACCTACTGAGTAGAGCTAATAACATGGACTATAGACAGTTCATCAGAAAAGAAGGGCCAAGCGGGGAAGTAGCCATAATTATTTGAAGGCAGACTTGTTTTATTCCCCTTTCCTTTCTAATTGTGCCCAGTACGTGCTGTACACATAGAAAGGGCTTGCTAAATATTTAATACTGTAGCATGAATACCCAACTTTTGTATCAACATGGACGGGACTGGAGATTATGCGAGTGAAATAAGTCAAGCAGAGAAAGTCAATTATCATTTGGTTTCACTTACTTGTGGAGGATAAGGAATAACACGGAGGACATTAGGAGAAGGAAAGGAAAAGTGAGTTGGGAGAAATCAGAGGGCAAGACGAAGCATGAGAGACTGTGGACTCTGAGAAACAAAGGGGGTTTTGGAGGGGAGGGGCGTGGGGGTTTGGGTGAGCCTGGTGGTGGCTATTAAGGAGGGCACATATTGCATGGAGCACTGGGTGTGGTGCATAAACAATGAATCTTGGAACACTGAGAAAGTAAAATTAAATTTACAAAAAGGTTGAAAAAGCTAACGTGGCTTTACGGACAGCGTGTGGAGTGATAGTTTTCCCAAACTACCTTCTGAAATGCCTCAAGGAATTAAATAGAATAGAAGACTAAGACTTAGGGCTTGGGTGTCTTTGTCTTTCCAAAAAAAAAAAAAAAAAAAAAATTGTGGGCGCCTGGATGGCTCAGTCGGTTAAGCAACTGCCTTCGGCTCAGGTCATGATCCCGGAGTCTTGGGATCGAGTCCCACATGAGGCTCCCAGCTCCAAGGGGAGTCTGCTTCTCCCTCTGACCTTCTCCCCTCTCATGTTCTCTTTCTCACTCTCTCTCTCTCTCAAATAAATAACGAAAAATCTTTAATAAAAAATTGTGGCAAAATATACATAACATAAAATTTACTGTTCAAACGCGGTTTAAGTGTATGATTCAGTAGCATTAAGTACCTTTACCTGCTTGTGCAACCATCACCACTAGGACTTGTTTTCCTTCCTTCCTTCCTTTCTTCTCTGAGCCATTTATTTATTATTAGTAATAGTAAAGAATATTTCCAAATGGCATACATTCCAATAATAAGTGGAACTCCCTATATCCACGCTCAAGCCTGTTAGTAGGGGTTTTAGAGAAGTCGTATACACACAATCATGTCTTCAACACTCACAGCCACATTTGGGTTTTTCACACTTTTTCCAGAACCAACGAGGTGTATCTTTTGACCAGTTTATTAAATCCATTAAAATGTTCTGCCCATAGTATGCTTTAAGTTGTAGGCTTTTTGAAAAAAGAAGTCCATTGACATACAATATCCGATTAGTTTCAGGTGTACCTGATAGTGATTTGATACCTTTGTACATTATGAAATGATCCCATGTTAAGTCTAGTTACCATGTCACCATACAGAGTGATTACAAAATTACTGACTATGTTTTCCTACACTACACGTTACATTCCCATCACTTATCTATTTTATTTTATTTTTTTTTTTTTAAAGATTTTATTTATTTATTTGACAGAGAGAGATCACAAGTAGACGGAGAGGCAGGCAGAGAGAGAGAGAGAGGAGGAAGCAGGCTTCCCGCTGAGCAGAGAGCCCGATGCGGGACTCGATCCCAGGACCCTGAGATCATGACCTGAGCCGAAGGCAGCGGCTTAACCCACTGAGCCACCCAGGCGCCCACTTATCTATTTTATAACTGAAAGTTTGTGTCTCTTAGTCCCCTTCACCTATTTTAGGTGTCCCCCAATCCGCACTCTAGTCACCAACAGTTTCCTATATTTATGAGTCTGTTACCATTTTGTTTGTTCATTTGTTTTGTTTTTAGATTCCACATATAAGTGAAATCAAATGATATTTATCTTTCTCTGTCTGATTTATTTCGTTTAGCATGATACCCTCTAGGTCCATCCATGTTTTCACAAATGGCAAGATTTCACTCATTTCTTTTAAAGATTATTTATTTGTTTATTTGACAGAGTGAGAGCACATTAGCAGGGGGAGCAGCAGAGGGAGAGGGAGAAGCAGGCTTCCTGCTGAGCAAGGAGCCCAGTGTGGGGCTCGATCCCAGAACCCTGAGATCATGACCTGAGCCAACGGCAGACGCTTAACTGTCTGAGCCACCCAGGCACCCCTGATTTCATTCATTGTTATGGCTGAGTGATAGGGCTTGTTTTTCTTAAACATAGAAGTTCTCTGGTTGATGCTGAGGATGTGAAAATGGGACTTAATGTATTTGTTGATAAAACATCATATATCATCATATATAAAAAACATATATATATAAAAACATATATAAAACATCATAAATCACTTTTTTTAGAGATAAGATTCTGTACTTCTTCTCAGAGCCCTGTGCATTTGAATTTGCTGAATTATAGTGTAGTGACTTAGAGCTAGATTTGCTGGTTTAAAATTTTGGCTTTCCAATTAGTTCACCATGTGATCTTGGACAAATTACTTAACCTTTCTGTGTCTTAGTTTTCACATCTTACAAGAGGGGTCATGCTGATAATATGTATCTTAGAGACTCGGGATGATTAAGTGAAAAAAATGGTGCTTCATACATGGTAGTTGCCCTGTAAGTATTAGGTTTTGTTTTTATTCTTAGAAATAGTGTCCTCAAAGTCTCTTTCCTGCTGCACTGAATGTGCGCACATGTGAGGCCAAAGACTTCATCAGTTTTGTCTGCTAATGAGTTCCTTGCAAATATCTCCAAATGGGCCTATAGTGCAGCTCTCCCTCCATTTTCTCTGTCTTAAAATTGTATTTGCACATACAATTTTTTGAGAAGGAGTTAAGATGGCTGACCACTATTTCCTGAGCTTTTTGGGTTTTATTTTTAAAGGTTAAGTGAATTTGGGGAAGGAGATGGTTAGGAAAATAAACTCTTTCTCCTTTCTTTTTTTCTTCCTTCTTTCTTTTCCTTCCCTTCTTCCCTTCCTTTTCTTTCTTTCTCTTTCTTGTTTTCTTTTTTTCTTTCTTTCTCTCTTCCTTCTTTCCTTCTTTCTTTCTCTTTCTCTCTCTTTCTTTCTTCTTTGATTCATCAACCTCAGTGATCCAAGGGAATGCCTAGAACTCTTGGGGCCTTTCAAAAGTTCATTTGCAGGGGTGCCTGGGTGGCTCAGTGGGTTAAGGGCCTCTGCCTTCTGCTCGGGTCATGATCCCGGGGTCCTCGGATCGAGCCCCACATCGGGCTCTCTGCTCAGTGGCGAGCCTGCTTCCCCTTTTCTCTCTGCCTACTTGTGATTTCTCTCTCTGTCAAATAAATAAACAAATTAAAAAAATAAAAAAGTTCATTTGCAGGAGGAGCCCTTGCAGTTCAATCGTGGAAAGTCGTGGCTCTTGCCTCTAGGAGGCGCTGTCTGCCAGTGTTCGTCTACACCGGGAGGGGGTGGAGGGGAGGGGGCGGGGCAGCTGTGACGTAGGCAGGAAGTATGTTTTAAAGCTGAACCGGACCATCCAGTTTTCGCTTGCAGAGGCACCAAGTCCTGAGTTCCCTTCCCGCGCAAGTGAGAACTTCTCTGGAACTTGGATTACGCAGAAGATTCTAATTTTTTAAAAACTTTATTTTCAGGCAATTTCCCCCGGAACCATTTACCTCCAGAGGATCAAGGGAGTTGGAGCTGAAGGTATGCAATCAGCATCTTTCCCCTGCTGAGGTCTTGCACTCTAGCCTCGGTCCTTGCCTTAGTCACAGACATTTGCAGAACCTGTCGTGGCTGATGGCACGATCGCTGCCTGGATTTACTAGCTGTGCGGGGGGGAAATGACGGTTTAAAAAGCCCCAGGAAAGCTCTAACACAGACTTTTATGGGCGGAAATATGCTAGTCCGTAAATGCAGACAAAGTCTGGCCACCTCAAGTTAGACAAAGTCTAGCCGACGGGAGGTTGGAATTTGGGGGAAACTGCAGGGCGAGCGTGTGATATCTTAGAATCCCTCAAAAAGCCGTCTCCGAGAGGCCATTCGTTGGGTTTCTGGTATCACAGGCTACTCCTAGAAGGGAAGACCCCATGGCTGATCACATTGAAAATACCTTTTCCCGTGGGCCTGGGTGAGTCAGTCATTAAGCGTCTGCCTTCTGCTCAGGTCATGATCCTGGGGTCTTGAGATCGAGTCCCACTTCCCACTCCCAGCTTAGCGGGAAGCCTGCTTCTCCCTCACCCACTCCTCCTGCTTGTGTTCCCTCTCTCACTCTCTCTCTTTCAAATAAATTAAAAAAAAAAAGATTCCAAATAAATCTTAAAAAAAAAAAAACAAACAAAAAACCCCCCACCATTTTCCGTTTTCTTTCTCCATCTCCGGCTCCGTCTTTCTCTAAGTGAGCTGCATGCCCAGTATGGGACTTAGGCTCACAACCCTGAGATGGAGTCATATGCTCTACCTACTGAGCCAGCCAGACGCTCCTCTGTTTAATTTTTCTAGCAATAAAAGTAATGTGTTCATTGCATAAAATCTGGAGAACTCAGGAGACAAAAAGAGAATTTAGAGTGTTTGTGTTTATACCACCTAGAAATAGCTGCTCTTTGTAATTGATGTTGTTTTTTTGTTATGTTCTCCTTCCTTTGGAAAGTGGTTTCTTGTTTCTAAGTAGCCAAGTCTTGCAAAGAGAGTATATGCCTTGAGGCCTTATAGAACGAATAATATTACAGTGAAAAATTTTATTAGTTCATTGCTCCTCTGATTAGAATGGAATTTAGTGTAGAAAATACCATATGAACTTTATGAACTGAGCGGGTGGAAATACTAATTTAGTCATTTGTGACTTCCTTCATTGATTTGAGCAATTCTTATTTAAAACCACCCTTTCTTTTGGGGTCTAGGACTGTGGCTTCTCTTTTTGTGCTATATGGACCTGTCCCGTTATGGTTGTTTTTAGATTAATGGACACTTCTGAATTATAAA
This sequence comes from Enhydra lutris kenyoni, assembly GCF_002288905.1. NCBI lineage: Eukaryota > Metazoa > Chordata > Mammalia > Carnivora > Mustelidae > Enhydra > Enhydra lutris. Next base: position 13,194,106 of record NW_019154085.1, read on the forward strand.
CCCCCAGACTGCTTTATTTCTAAAATGAAAGGCATGAGTCGAAGCGCTGTTTCTGCCCTTTGGTGGGAATGAGTGAAGAGTTCTCACCGGGAGACATTGTACTTTGTCATCCTCCCTTTTGACTCACTCTCACCAGGGCCATTTTGATTTGGGAGAAGTGAAGGTAAATTAGATTCCCAAAAAACCTCCCTCCAGACCTCCAGAAGGGTCACCACGCAAGTGTTGGGCTCATTTTTTTGGCTATTGGGTTTTGAAGTGAGTTCGTAGGAATATTTATTTTTCAGCACTTTGGGGAAAGTCTCATGCCTGGAACAGAGGAGGTCTGGGAAGTTGGGGTTCCGTGTATATTTCCTCTCTCATGTGCTGCCCCACCTCTGTCTCTTTCAGGCTGGCCATGGCATCTCAAGGTCGAAGTCTGAGTTTCTCTTCGGATGATTATGGTCAATCAAACTTCCGGGGGAAGCTTCTGACTATTGATTCAAAGCTGGGGAGCCAAGATGTGGAGGCCTTGAAGTTTCTCTGCCGAGACTGCATCTCCCACAAGGAGCTGGAGAAGGCCAGCTCCGCGTTAGACATCTTTGATCATCTGTTGGCAGAGGAGCAGCTGAGCGAGGAAGACTCCTTCTTCCTGGAGGAACTCCTCTACCTGATCAAGCAGAAATCGCTGCTGCGCCACCTCAACCAAACCAAGGAGCAAGTGGAAAGTTTGCTGCCCACCCGAGGGAGGGTCTCTCTGTTCAGGTGAGGAGGGCCTCTGTGATCAAGACAGTGGGTTGGGGGATGGGGAGGGTGGGGGTGTTTCCATCTAGGTAGTGTTCACTCAGGCCACTGAGCTTTGAAAGGAGGCTGGGATTATGCCCTTTTTCTTATCTCCGTCCTTGGGTGACGGTGCTTCTAAACCAGATCTCTCTGGGTCAGGTACTCTTGAGATGAGAGGTTTTCAAAGTGGGGCTTTTCACTTCTTTTTAAAAAAGATTTTATTTATTTGACAGAGAGAGCATGCGCGCAAGCATGGGAGCAGGAGGCAGAGGCAGAGGGCAGCTTCCCGCTGAGCAGGGAGCCCGATGGGGGGCTCCATCCGAGGACCCTGGGATTATGACCTGAGCTGAAGGCAGATGCTTAACTGACTGAGCCACCCAGGTGCCCCCAAAGTGGGGCTTTTCAAAGCCCAACTCTGGGCCTGGAAGCAGCTTTCTCTGGTTGGCTTCTCACTGCCAAAGGAAGCCGGCCTATGCACGGCGGGCCTTCACTTTTTTTCTTTTACCCTCCTCATTCCCAGACAGCCCTTCCTGTGAGTCACTGTGGGCACTCGAGAAGAGGGAAAGCGTGAGTTCTTGTGGCCAGATAAACAAAATGAAAAAAGATATGTCTCTGGGGTAGGGAAGGACATCATTTATGCCATGTCCTGTTTTAAATTTTCATACATTTTTGGGTGAAACCCAGAGAGGTAAAATACAGATATTTTGTATTTATATATTTTTTGTATTTTATTTGTATTTTGTATCTGTATGGGGTGACATACAGGCATCAGGTCTATCATGGGTCAGACCTTAGATAACACACTTTTATTTATTTTAAGATTTTTTACTTGTAATTGAGATATAATTGACCTATAACATTATGATAATTTTAGGTGTACATCATCATGATTTGATATATGTATGTATTGTGAAATGATCACCATAGAAAATCTGACATTTGTCACCACATTTGGTTACAAATTTTTTTTCATGAGAACTTTTAAAACCCACTCTTCAGCAACTTTCAGATATGTAACACAGTATAGTTGATTCTTGAGCCTGCCTCTACTGCTTATTGTGTTATCTTTTAAAATTTTGTTTTATTTTTAATCTTATTTTATTTTTGGGGAGAGAGAGAGAGAACGTGTATGCGCTTGCATGGGCGTGGGGGGAAGGGCGGAGGGGGAGGGTAAAGGGAGGGGGAGACAGAGAATCTTTTTTTTTTTTAGATTCTATTTATTTATTCAGAGAGAGAGAGATATCACAAGTAGGCAGGGAGGCAGGCAGAGAGAGAGGGGGAAGCAGGCTCCCCGCTGAGCAGCGACCCCGATGCGGGGCTCGATCCCAGGACCCTGAGACCATGACCTGAGCCGAAATCAAGAGTCAGAGACTTATCTGACTTCGCCACCCTGGTGCCCCCTTATTGTGTTAACCTAATGTAACAGGCCACTTAAAGGTCAGAGTTTTAGTTTTGAATCTATACAGTGGGGTTCCAAATTGTCTACTCATGGGCTGTGATCACTCCCGTGAGAGAGGATATTTGTAAAAAAGCACATGATTTACTGTACTGTCCTCTGCAAGTCTGAGGTTTTGTTTGTCTCTCTGGATGTATGTCTTAGAAAGCTGCTCTACGAACTGTCAGAAAGCATCAGCTCAGATAACTTAAAGAACATGATCTTCCTTCAGAGGGACTCGATTCCCAAAATCCAGATGGTAAGTGGGTCATAGAGAGTGGGGTATTGGGGAGCTCTGCAGTAACCCGTGTCGGGAATGTGCTGGGGTTTTCAGGAAGGGATTTTATTTGCTGCAGATGATGTCATACAGTGCTTGGGAACATTGACTTTGGTGCTGGGGGGGGCCTGGATTCTAGTCCCGGTTCTAACGCCTTGATGGGAGGTGAGTGATGGAAGCTTTCTGAGCCTCTGTTTTCTCACTTGTCATATTGCCAACAATCCCATCCTTTCCTTCTGAGACTGTTGGGAGAATTAGACAACATGATGTGGGTAAAATTTGGCACCTGGTCATCAGATAATAAGTGGTTAACTGCTGATGGCACCCACTGTGTTTTTCCATAGAGAAACGTGTGGAAATGAGGAGGTGGGAAATCATGGTGGAGTGGAAATGGGGCATTGATGATCTACATAGGGGCCCTGTGTGTTGTTGTTCTTCTTCTTTTTAGATTTTTATTAATATATTTATTTATTTGACAGAGAGATAGAGAACAGAAGTAGGCAGAGCAGCAGGCAGAGGAAGAGGGAGAAGCAGGCTCTCTACTGAGCAGGGAGCCCAGTGTGGGGCTTGATCCCAGGACCCCGGGATCTGATCATGAGCTGCCCAACCGACTGAGCCACCCAGGTGCCCTGACCCTGCGTGTTCTTTTGAGGAACTTTGCATTATCTCCCGTGTAGGGTTTTTGTGAAAATCAAATGAGACATATGTTTGAGGATGTGCTTTGTAGAGGGCTATACAGGTGTTTTGAACTAATAGTATTTTTAATAATAACATAATTACTGTCTATTAATCATATTGCTATAGGGGTCACATTTAAGAGTAAGAAAGTAGCAATAGTTCTCTCTTCCAGGCCTCAGAACTTGATATGTTTTTCTTTTGACTCTAATATCAACTTGTAACAAGCAAGTTAGTTAAGTTGGGAAAGGGGCCACTTTTCAAATTTTCCCCCATAACATCACTTTATAATTGTGCTATTCAATGGCTATGTTTATTAGGTTTTAAGTTATGTGGCATCTGATAACACCCTGAAAAACAAGTAACGTGTACGGAAGTTAGGAAACGTAGTACTAAGTGAACAGCCTCAAACCCCTCCCCCGACGCAACTTAGGAATGTGAATATCACCCACGCCCTCTCAAGCCTACCAGCCTACGTTGCCTGCATAGCCCCCTCCCCCATATCACATTCTCCTGAGATCTCCTTATATGATTGACAAGTAAATTCGGTTTGTAGAAAAATCACTGAGGAGTGGGAAGCTCTTTTATGTGGGGTAGGTCTAATGAGGACTATGTGAGTAATTCATTAAATATGTTTCCTGGTGTCCGACCTGTAGAGCTGAGGAGGTTCATTTTACTTACCTTGCTCACAGTCTTCCAGGTCTGTCTTTTTGCCTCTTCTGAGCCCTCAGGGTTTTTAGCCTCTGTGTCTTTTGATTAGTCATCGCTTGAGGCTCCTTTTTTTTTTCCCTCCCGCCAGTGGTTGGTTGTGGGTTCTGTGGGGTTGGGGACTGAGTCTTAACTCATCATTATGGGTCCAGAACCTTGTAGAATCTGTTACAAAATCATGGAAAGCATAAATGAATGGGATGATACAGTCTTCTTTTCTCTTTCTGAGAAAATGGCCTGAACCCTTTCTGTTTATATGCTTTTACGATGACTAACTGGAGAGATTAGCAGGATGAACTAAGCCACCTTGATGGGATGTGCAGAGATCCATGGCGAACATTCTTATTCTTACTTACCATTTGTCAGAATCTACTGATTTTCCCCCCTAGATAGCCCCTGAGAGGTCTGGTATATTTCTGTTTTTGTTTTTACACTTTTTCCCTTTTCCTTTTATCTTTTTGTTCTTTAAGAAAAACCCAACAAGACACTAGTATAAAAAATGACATAAAACATACAGATTAATGAATTATTATAAGTCGCATCCCTTAGAAATCATCACCCAAGTCAAGAATTTGAATTTTGCCAGTCAGTCTAGAAACCCCCCCAGTTACCCCATTCCAGTCACAACCCCTTCCCATCCGCTAGAAGAACCACTATCCTGGCTTTTATAGTAGCAACGTTCTGATGTTTCTTTATGGTTTTATCATTTACTTGTGCAACCCTAGATGTCAAGTTTAGTCTTGGACAGTTTTTTTGAGCGTTTTTTAATCTACGGGTTTAACTCTTCTCCCTCCAACCCCTTTCTTTCTTTGTCTTAACATTGATCTGTTGAAGAAGCCCAGGACAACTGGTGGGTAGGATTTCCCCCAGTCTGAGTTTTGCTGATGGCATGTGCTTGGTACAGTTCAGCTCGCTCCTCGGTCTTATGCATTTCCTGTAAACCGGCAGCTGGATTCAGAGGCCAGATGTCCCAGCATTAGATTTCCTATAGTTTGAAAAGCTCTCTGACTTATTCTGATAATAGAGCAGTCTTTCACAATTTCCCCAGTCTCTGGGTTTATAAAAATAAACGGAACCACTCCCTCTAGTTAAACCTCTCCGTGTGTCATAAACAGAAGTTCTTACTCCCCATGCCAGGTGGGGGCGGGGGTGGGGGGATGAAGAGATAGGCAGGGGTCCCTGGTGTGCTCCACACCAAGCCATGATTTTGCACTAGGAAAAACGGGGGGAGTGTATTTCTTCCTGCACTTTCTCCAAGGGTCTTAGACCTTAGCTTGCTGGCATCTGTGGTTTGTGGCCAGAAGCATTCTGACGTTTTGCCCCCTGCTATATTAGCTTTTGTCAATGAAGGCCTGTGCTCACGTAGCCAAACGATTTTTGCTTTTCTCGTTCAGCACAGCAGTAAAAGGAACAATCACTGTATTTCCCTGTGGCATAGAACTGTGAGAATAGCCCGTCAGATTCAGGAAAAGTACCCTGCTTGAGCTCCAAATGATCTCAGCTTTATTCCAGAGGAGATCTATTTCTTCATGTGAGAACTGTGGCTGAGTTATATACCTTAGAAAATCCAGGCTGATCTCTATTGGGTGTTCCTGAAGTGCAGAAAGGACAATCTCTAAGCAACGCTGAGGAGTTTTGGTACCAGGGCTTAAGAAGGCTGTGTTATCTGCTGCTGGGATTGCAAAAGATTTTGTCCCGGAAATCAATTGCTTAGCAGCTGGGTGGGGAGGGCCTGAACTTGCCTCAGTCAAAAAGGAAGGGTTCTAAATTCACACCGTCTCTCTCAAGTTAGAAAAATGACCTTTGTAGGGCGTTCTAGGATTCCTTTTGATAACTTTCCTACAAGTTTATAGGCATCTGGCTGCCTTCACCTGTTCCAGAACATGCTGGAAATCTGTTCTCTGGGTAGTAATCAAATGAACGTTGGATGTAAAGGAAACCACACCCAAATCTACGAGCTTAGCAAAGCAGCAGAACAAGAGCTTTCAGGCACTTCCTGCTAGTATTCACTGGAGTGGTGTTCTTAAAATACAAAATCCTTTTCGACTGTGTGTGTGTGTGTGTGTGTGTGTAGAAGGTGTCATTGACCAAACATCTCATAAACAGTCTTCACAGTATAAAGAACTCCCATCATTGCTTCTAGAATCCTGTCTTAGTCCCTTTTCTTCCTCCTGGTAGGATGCTGTCAAAAATAGGGTTTCTGTTTTAAGGTTCAGTAAGAGCTCCTTTGCATGTGACCTATCGCAGAACTTTGTGTGGTGGTTTCCCTCTGATCCTTTTGCCCAGCTGATCTGTTCTGGAGGAATCTTTCTGTACCCCCTTCTGTCTTCTGCTTGACTCCCGGCCAAGCAATGGGTAGTGCTAGGGCTGCAAGGGAGGACACATACTCTTCTTTGCCTTTTTGGCTCTCCTCCTTGTCTCTGGAATTTTTTTTTTTTTTAAGATTTTATTTATTTATTTGACAGAGATCACAAGTAGACAGACAGGCAGGCAGAGAGAGAGGGGGAAGCAGGCTCCCTGCTGAGCAGAGAGCCCAAAGCAGGGCTTGATCCCAGGACCCTGAGATCACGACCTGAGCTGAAGGCAGAGACTTAACCCACTCAGCCACCCAGGCGCCCCTGGAATTTCTTAAATTATAATCTGTCAGGGGCGCCTGGCTGGCTCTTTTGGTAGGGCGTGTGACTCTTGCTCTTGGGGTTGTAAGTTCAAGCCCCACATTGGGTGTAGAGACTACTTAAAAATAAAAATCTTTGAAAAAAATTTATAATCTCTCTTGAGCCCTTCCTCATCCTATGTTACTGCTCAGTCTCCCTGGTTCCCTCTACTGCCAAACTTCTTGAAAGGATAGTTTGTATATACTCTTTCTCCCCTAACTCAACTCTGGGTCATGATTCAGGACACTTCAATATGACATTAGCTTCCTTCCTAACAGAGAAACCTCTTGCTGAAGGCAACACAAAACTCCTCGTAACCAGGATTTTAGTTTCACATTCATTTCCGCATGTGGTTTATTTTGTCTTTTCTTTTCCTTTGCCAGCATGGCAAAGGAATGTCCTTTTCCGTGTTGGCAACGAAGACCTAGTCATCCTTCAAGAATCCCCTCCCATGCACGGCTTGTGCAAAGCCTGCTTTGTGCCTATATGAACTGTGAATAAATGAGTGGTATTTTCGATTCTTCCTTCATTTCATCACCCACCTCAGACTGAGTTCCACGACTCACCGAGTTCTATTTCAGAAATGTTTCTCAAACCCAGTGCTGCCTCTGTGTTTCCCAGCACACTGGCTTCGGACCAGGTCTGGATCCCCTCTTTGCCAGAGTGTTTAATCTTACTGCCAATATTTTCTCTCTAATCCTCTTCTTCCCCCAGTTTGTTTCAAGACTTCTACTCAAAAACAAATGTGTTCATATTACTATTCTTAAAAACTACTACAGCTACTCCTTGATGCATGGGGCACATGCCAAACTCCTCACATACTGTGTGTCTGTCCGTGTTTGCCTGGGCCCATACCAGCCCCTTGTTCCAGTCATGACCTCGCTCTTACTCGGGGTTTGTACTCAAGCCTCCTTCTCAATGCTCCTTAACACAGCCCCTTTTCAGCCGTTCAACGGCTCCATATGTCTGGAGACCTCTTCCCAGTTCCCACCCTGTTGATGTTCATGGACACAGTGAGATGGTGTTCAGAGGTTTACTTTTGATGACTTACTCCTTTCTGTGGGCTCTAATGTGAGTTCATTTGTATATATGTTTTCATAACCAGCTTAATATGCTGAGAAGCCCTATTCTTTGAAAAGATTGTGGTGCTTTCCACCCCAAAAGATTGTGGTGGAGTTTTCCACCCCCAATATTGAATGTAATTCAATATTAAAATAATACTAGCCAGGGGCGCCTGGGTGGCTCGGTGGGTTAAGCCGCTGCATTCGGCTCGGGTCATGATCTCAGGGTCCTGGGATCGAGTTCCCGCATCAGACTCTCTGCTCAGCAGAGAGCCTGCTTCCCCCCACCCTCTCTGCCTGCCTCTCTGTCTACTTGTGATCTCTTTCTGTCAAATAAATAAATAAAATCTTAAAAAAAAATAAAATAAAACAATACTAGCCAAAAAATAAATAAAAATAAAATAATACTAGCCAATTTGTCCTTTTTTTCCAGCAGCATTTAAGAGATTTTTTTTTTCTTTTAAAATACTGACTATTTGGGGCGCCTGGGTGACTCAGTGGGTTAAAACCTCTGCCTTCGGCTCAGGTCATGATCCCAGGGTCCTGGGATCGAGCCCTGCATCGGGCTCTCTTCTCGGCAGGGAGCCTGCTTCCCCTTCTCTCTCTCTGCCTGCCTCTCTGCCTACTTGTGATCTCTGTTTGTCAAATAAATAAAATCTTAAAAAAAAATACTGACTATTTGCCCTTAGTTTCTTTGGTGCCTCTGTTTTGTTGCCACCCTAATCTAAGTGTATCATTTACAGATGTGAGTCAGAGGCCATGTAGCCCAAGGACCAATAAGAGAGACTTTGACATCAGACTGCCGGGGTTCAAATACCAGCTCTGCCACTTATTGCACAAGTTGTTGAACCCCAGTTATCTCATCTTTAAAATGGGGATTTATACCCTGAAACAAATAATACATTATATGTTAATTAATTGAATTTAAATATTTTTAAATTCAAATATTTTAAAATATTTTAAATTATTTTCAATAAATTAAATTAACTAGGGGTTATATAGTATCTAGCCTTACCGGCTTGTTTTTGAGGTCAAGCAAGCACTGCCTGGTATGTAGTGAATTATGTATATTTGGTATTTGTTATTAATATAGATAATTTGATTGGTCATACCTCTTCCCCCCATACTATTGAACTCCTCAGGGACAAGCACCATTCCTTATTCATCATTGCAAAATCTGGTGACTAGAGGCCATGCAGGTAATCGTTACGGAATGAATGCATCATCAGAAGGCAAGTAAATGTGACTCCATTGATTCTCTTGCAGACCTCGCTAAGTTTCCTGGCATATCTGGAGAGACAAGGTCAAATAGATGAAGATAATCTGAAGTTACTGGAGGATCTCTGCGGAAGAGTTGTGCCTAACCTTGTGAGAAAGATAGAAAAATATAAAAGAGAGAAAGGTAACTAGCTTACGCTTGCTTGCTTATGCAAAACCATGGGAATTCTTTTTTTTTTTTAAAGATTTTATTTACTTATTTGAGAGAGTGAAAGCGAGAGAGATCATAGAGGGAGAGGGAGAGGCCAGCTCGCTGTTGAGCAATCCCAGGACCCTGGGATCATGACCTGAGCGGAAAGCAGATGCTTAACCAACTGAGCCACCCCGGCGACCAAGACCGTGGGAATTCTTAAACTAATTGGTCCTCTATCATGTTTGCTCATCACTCTGAACATATTCTCTTAGGAAAGCCAGAACTTTCCCCTCATCTGTTCATTCAAAACGTATTTATTAAAGGCATGCTCTGAACTAGGCACAGTTGTTGAAGTTGGAGACTTAGCAATATATATAAAGCAAAGCCCTGGCTCTCCTGGAGCTTATATTCTAGCGAAGAGAAGTAGTTTTAGATAAATGTCTTTTCCTCATCCTTACATGGGGGTGAGAGTATAGAAAATCGTTTTGAATGAAATAACAGAAAAAAACAACGCAGGATAGCACAGGGTTTAAGAATGAGGTCTGTGGAGTCAGATTGCCAGGACTCCGCTTATTAACGGGTTAGTGGATCACTTCTTAACCTTTCACTTTCCCCATCTGTAAGGTGGGGATAATAACAGTACCTACCTCATGGGTGTTTCGAGGATCAAATGAAGTAATTCCTATAAAATGCATGCCTGGCCTAGAATAAAACATGTTGCTATGAATATGTTTGTCAGAAAGTCATTAAAAACTTTCATAGTCTCAGAAATTACTATCAGAGAAGAAGAAGAATTTTATTTCCTTGTTTGTTTGTTTTTTTTTTTTTTTTTCTAAACCTGTCTTGTAAAGGCAGTATCGCTAAAGGTGATAGCAGAAGGTGGAAATAAAACCTGGTTGCCTTACTGTGTATCAATATGCTAAGTATTTGTGCTTCCTCAGGTCCTATTTCTCCACTGTTAAACAAGAGCTACAAATAAAACTGCCTGAGTATAGGGGCGCCTGGGTGGTTCAGTCAGTTAAGCATCTACCTTTGTTTCAGGTCATGATCTCTGGGTCCTGGAATCGAGCCCCGCATTGGGCTCCCTGCTCAGCCAGGGGTCTGCTTCTCACTCTCCCTCTGCTGCTCCCCCTGCTTGTTCTCTCTCTCTCTGGTAAATAAATAAAATCTTTAAAAATTGCATGAGTATATTCATGAAGCTTTTATACCACACCCATATTTTAATTCAGCGAGTCAGTCTGCTATGCAAATGTCTTTGCTTAAAAACGAAACTACTGAAAGGAACTCCTCTCTAAGAATTCTATAAATAGGGCTCCCTGCTGAGCAGCCCGCTTCTCCCACTCCCCCTGCTTGTGCACGCGCTCTCTCTCTCTCTCACTCCATCAAAAAAATAAAAAATAAAATCTTAAAAAATTAATTCTATAAATGCAAAATGAGTTGAGGAACAAAATACCCTGTTGTTAAGTTGATAAAAATCTCAAAAAATAACTGAAGCAATGAATAAATACATAATTTAAGTAAGAGTTGGAAGAATAAAAATGATTCTTCTAACCAGAGTTATCAAGTGAGAAGTAAAAAAAACGGGGAGTTGATGGTAAAAGTACATTTAGAATCCTCACTGAACACTGAATGCAGAGAGTTGTTTTTTTTCTGATCACATTGCCATTTTCGTGCAGTTAGTATCCCCCACAAAATACACAACGCAAGTGGGCAGATGATTCTTGGATCCTTGAACTCAGGAGGAGGCACTCTAGTGTTCATGTAGTAAATGCCTCAGTGGGTCTTGAGACCTGAGCTTTATATCCGAAGAATTCGGATTTTGATTTTTCTTTTCTACAACCTGCCTATTGTGTGATCTCTTTTGGGTGTCGAAAGAAAACAAACAAACAACCTTGTTATTCTTTTTTCCACTTTTCATCTTTCTTCCTTTCTACGAACAAATTTGTTTTCCTCTGCTACTATTCACACCAACACTTCTGGAACACTTCTGACATAGATGGCTAGGATTTTTCCATACCAAGACAATTCTCTAAGTCTCGGCAGACACCAGCTGGGCGTCCTGTGATTTAATCCAATTCTGACACTAACCAGAGTTTGCACAGACCTTAACTAAATTAGGTTAAGGGCTCAGTGCCCTAAGACTGCCCCCCACTTCAGACACCATTCGCAAGTTAGTAGGTCCCCAGAACATCCATGGCTTCTGTCTGATTTGGCTACAAACTGAGGGTTCCCATGACCCCCTTCTCAGGTTCAGTCATTTGCTAGAACAGCTCACGGAACTCAGGAAAACTGTATACTTATGGAATTAATTTTTTTTTAAGATTTTATTTATTTATTTGGCAGAGATCACAAGTAGGCAGAGAGGCAGGCAGAGAGAGAGGAGGAAGCAGGCTGCTCTCTGAGCAGAGAGCCTGATGCGGGACTTGATCCCAGGACCCTGAGATCATGACCTGAACCGAAGGCAGAGGCTTAACCCACTGAGCCACATAGGCGCCCCATAAATTATTTGTTTATTATTAAAAAGATTGGATTCAGCAACAGCCAGATATAAGAAATGCATAGGGCAAGGTGTGAGAGAAGGAGCATAAAGCTTCCAGTCTGGCTCCAGCTTTCCCTCCCAGCATCTCCACATACTCCCCAATCTGGAAGCTCTCCAAGCCCCTTCAGGTAGGGGTTCTTACACGGAGGCCTCATGTAGAGGCACGATTGATTAAATCATTGGCCATTATGATTAATTCAGCCTCAGCCCTGCTTGCCTTCCCAGAGGTCTGAGGGTAGGGTCGAAAGTTCCAACTCTCTGACCACTGTTCATTCCTCTGGCACCCCGCCTGTCCCCCTCCAGAGGCTACCCAGGAGCCCCAGTCATCTCCTTAGCCTCTTATTAGCAAGAGACACTTAGCACTTCAGAGATTCCAAGAGTTTTAAGAGCTCTGTGCCAGGAAAAAGAGGCCAGAGATCAAACATATGTTTATTACTATATCCTAGATATCAAGTAATATTTCAGTATTGACTTTAGTATAGTCCTAAGAGCTTGGCCTTAATTCTTCCATTGAGGATGAAGGACTAAAGAACTGAAAAGATTGGGGCGCCTAGGTGGCTCAGTGGGTTAAAGCCTCTGCCTTAGCTCAGGTCATGATCCCTGGGTCCTGGGATCGAGCCCCGCATCCGGCTGTCTGCTCAGCAGGGAGCCTGCTTCCTCCTCTCTCTCTGCCTGCCTCTCTGCCTACTTGTGATCTCTCTGTCAAATAAATAAATAAAATAAAACATACAATACATAAATAAAATAAAATAAAAATTAAAAGATAAAAATAATGTATCATAATTACAGTAAGATTAAATTAAATCTTCAGGTCCCTATAAAATAATTTCTGTTGCTGCTTGGTTATCTTGGATTGCTCCTAGTCAGGTGTTAAATTTTGTCTTACTATCTGTGGTTCTGTTTGCAGCCTCCCAGGCTCCTCCCACACGTGTGGTAGACAAGGAACCTGCGTCATTGCCCCAAGGAGAGGAAGAAACGTTGCCCTGTTATGATGTGGATCCGTTGTTAGAAGCCTTATCGGTAGGTTCATTGGTGTCTGGTCAGCGTTAACCACCAACTCTTCTCTCCACCCTCCACACCCCCCCCAAAAAAGAGAGAGAGACAGACCCTGATGTGTACTGTTTGATGTAAATGTTCCCACCACGGCTGATTCCATGTTACTCACATGACATCAATTCGATGCCAGAATTTCTGAAAATCTGACAGTGGCTTTCGCTAGCTTGTTTGAATGGACTCCAGGACACCACCAGATTGTTGTGAAATGGTTCTGTTCTTATCTGTGCCACTCGATCAAGGCCAGCGTCCTGAACTTATAGCCTGTGTGATCCCCGCTCAGCCCATGCTTTTTTAATAATCAGTGGTCACGGTTTTAAAATTCTTAATCGTTTGAATAAGGGGCCTCACATTTTATCTTGCACGGGGCTCCACAAATTACGTAGTCTGTCCTTTCCAGAGGCCAAGATTCAGGTTCCTGTAGTGCCCAGCAGTAGAAGGGTGAGTACAGGGGAAACAAGGCGAGATTTGCAGTCTGTTTCTTAACAACGTGATCATGATCCTTGAGAGACACATATGACGGTCTTCCCTGGGATTTACATTTCTTCCCAGCAGTTTTGGGCAGTTTTCTTTTGCTAACATCAGTTAGCCTCAAGGAAATTATCTTGGCCTTCAAATTTTTTTGTTGTTTTTAATTGTGGTAAAAGACAACATAAAATTTACCATCGTCATTATTTTTAAATGTGCAATTCAATATTGTTAAGTACATTTATGTTGTTGTATGACCAATATCCAGAACTCTGTCTTGCAAAATTGAACCGCTATCTCTATTAAACAATAACTTCCATTCCTCCCCCTCCCCAGCCCCTGGCGAACAACCTTCAACTTTATATCTCTCTAAATTTGGCTACTCTGTGTTTACCTCGTAGAAGTGAATTCATACAGTATTTGTCTTTTTGTGACTGGCATATTTCACTTCCTATAATGTCCTCATTATAGTTCATCCATGTCAGAATTTTCTTCCTTTTTAAGGCAGACTCATATTTCATTGTGTGTCTGTGCTGTGTTTTGTTCATCCCTTCATCCTTCGGTGAACACGCGGGTTGCTTCCATCTTTTGGCTCTTGTGAATAATGCTGCTGTGGACATGGGTGTGCACATAATCTCTTCGAGATCGTGCTCTGTTCTCGTGTGTACATACCTAGAAGTGGAATTGCTGGATTATATGGTAATTCTCTATATCATTTTAAAAAAAGATTTTATATGTTTATTTGTTTATTTTATTTTTTAAATAAATTTTTAAATAATTTTTAAATAAAATTTTTAAATAATTTTTAAATAAAATTTTTAAACATATTTTATATGTTTATTTGCCAGAGAGAGAGAGAGAGACGGTGAGAGAGGGAACACAAGCAGGGGAAGCTGGAGGGGGAGAAGCAGGCTTCCTGCCGAGCAGGGAGCCCGATGTGGGGCTGGATCCCAGGACCCCGGGATCATGACCTGAGCCGGAGGCAGACACCTAACGATGGAGCCACCCAGGGACCCCTCTATTTGAGTTTTTGAGGAACCGCCATACTGTTTCTCACAGCAGCAGCATTATTTTCCATTTCTGCCAGTAATGCATAAGAATTCCAGTTTCTCCACATCCTTGCCAACACTTGCTCTCTTCTTTTTTTAATGGTAGCCATCCTCGCGGGTGTGAGATGGTGTCTCACGGTAGTTTTCATTTGCATTTCCTTAATGATTAGTGATGTTGAACGGCTTTACGTGTGCTTGGTGACCATTTGTATTATCTTTCTTGGAGAAATGTGTGTTGAAGCTCTTTGCCAATTTTTTAATTGGGTGGTTTGTGGAAGTTTTCTTTTTTATTCTTTTTTTTTTTTAAGATTTTATTTATTTATTTGACAGACAGAGATCACAAGTGGGCAGAGAGGCAGGCAGAGAGAGAGGAGGAAGCAGGCTCCCCGCTAAGCAGAGAGCCTGATGCGGGGCTCCATCTCAGGACCCTGGGATCATGACCTGAGCTGAAGGCAGAGGCTCTAACCCACTGAGCCACCCAGGCGCCCCTTTTTTATTCTTTAAAAAATTCTTTGATAGCCCCTTTACGTCTTCCATGATTTCATATTTTTACATTGACCATTTTTAACCTTTAAATTTGGAAATATTTTTAATCTTATGGAAACGTTGAAAGAATGTGACTAAGGACACTATGTATACAGTTTTACCAGATTCGCCTACGTGTTGTTGATTTTTACCCCATGTGCCTTAACCTTTGTGCGCTTTCTCTTTCTCTGTCATCTATTTATGTAAACACATAATTTTTTTCTGAACTTTTTGAGTAACTTGCCCACATCATGGCTTTTTACTGCTGAATACTTTACGGCGTTATTTCCTAAGAATAAGGATATTTTTGTACAAAACTATAGTATAGTTCTTGATGCCAGGAAAGTTTACTTAATACACAATACTTTCGTCACGTTCAGGTGCCATGTTCCAATTTTGTCTGTTATCCAGTAATATCCTTTGTAGCTTTTTTCCCCTCTAGTATGTAATTCATCTGGGATCATTATGGTATTATCATGTCTCTGTAGTCTCCCTTAATCTTAAACATTTCTATAATTTTTCTTTATGACATTAACATTTTTGTCTTTTTTTTTTTAATTTTGTTTATTTGACAGATAGAAATCACAAGTAGGCAGAGAGGCAGTCAGAGAGAGGAGGAAGCAGACTCCCCGCGGAGCAGAGAGCTGATGCGGGGCTCGATCCCAGGACCTTGAGATCATGACCTGAGCTGAAGGCAGAGGCCTTAACCCGCTGAGCCACCCAGGCGCCCCGACATTAACATTTTTGAAGAATACAGTCACCCCCACTACCATCTTTTATTTAAAAAAAATGGAATTTTCCTCATTTTTGGTGTGTGGTTTGCCCATGATTCGTTTCAAGCTATATATTCTCCCCAGGATATTACCTAAATGATGCACACGTCACATCTGGAGGCAGTGGTGTCCATCTACGCCTCCCCCCCAATCTGTGATGCTAATTTTGATTATTTGATCAAGAAGTTGTCTGATTTCTTCTCTGTACAGTTAGTTTTTTATAGCTACTAATTTTCCCTTGCAACTAATAAGCAAGTGGAGGGGAGACATTTGAGACCATACAAATATCCCCCCTCAGCATTAGGAATTTCTGCTAGAATGGGGCACCTGGGTGGCTCAGTGGGTTAAGCCTCTGCCTTCAGCTGGGGTCATGATCTCAGGGTCCTGGGATCGAGCCCCGCATCAGGCTCTCTGCTCAGTGGGGAGCCTACTGGCCCACCCCTGCCTGCCTTTCTGCCTTCTTGTGATCTCTGTGGAATAAATAAAATCTTTTAAAAAAAAAAAATTCTGCTAGATTGAGTATCCATTGGTGATTCTGGTGTGAGTCAATATTTACCTTGCTGGTTGCAAAGCAATGATTTTCAAATTCCAGTATTTTCTCCACGTTTATAAGAGCCCTCCTTTCTCCCCCAGAAGTTTTTATTCTGCTCACTAAATTTAATCCTTCTTCGCACCTACTTTTTCAACTAGTTTTGTGTATGCTCAGATACTTTTGTGAGTGTAGAAAACACACATACACACGCACGCGCAGGACTTTGCTGTTTGCCTTAGAGATTCAGTCGTTTGTAAGGGTTTGGCTCAACCTTGGTATCTGAAATGTAGCTGTTTTGCTGACCTTGGAATCTGGCGTTGGCATGATGAAGGGGGCTAGCCGACGTGGAGCTGGGAGTGTTGGAGGTGCTGGGAGAGGCAGCACCTCACATTACATACCTTTTCCTTGACTCTCGGGATTGAAAGGTGTCTTAAAAAATATCTAGGCAATCCTGCCCCTGGATAAAATGGAACTTGGTGAATCAGACCAAGTTTCATTTGCACCTGGCCGGTTTTCTTATGTAAAAGAGCACTGCCAACCATTGCATTTAATGAGGGCATCACATCCCCTAATCAATGAATTTAACATTAAAAACCAAATCAGTGTATTTCAATAACATCCCCTAATTAATGACTTGAACATTAAAAAACCAAATCACTATTTTTGGGTGTGGCATAGGATCTTCTTGGGGAGGCACATCTCTCTGTTGAGACCTAACAACAGCTTCCTTTTAAGGCTTTATTGGACCCTTATTATTTGTAAACAGTGGAAAGAAGCGTGCATGCGGCCAGGCCACAGGTCACTCCTTCCTCTCTGACACGGAGATTTGGGGCTGTCAGCAGAAGGGGCGACGTTGTCAGAGAAATTAGCCAGGCAGCCCTTAAAGCTCGTCCTGTTCCCTGTTCTGGCCGATGTTGTGAGCACAAGGCAGGAGACAAATCAAGAAAACCTGGGGCAGAACCTGGGGAGGCATCTGTGTTGCCCCGAATCCCAGAAAATCCATTCAGGGCTTTCGCAACCAAGTGGGCAAGCCCAGTAAGCAGCCTGTTTGGCCCCGGATGTGGCCGAGAGAAACTCCCGCATTTTGCAGGAAGGAAAACGCGGCTTCGGGAAAGAATGGCCGGACGTGTTTTGGAAAGTGAAACTGAGTTTTTTTGCAGTTTTGTTCCTCAGAGTCGGGGGATTCTGGTATTGTGCAGTCTGGGAGGGAGACGTGCAGCTCTCCGGTCTGGCTTGAAGCTAAATTCCCCTCTTGGAGCCAGAAGCCCGGAGGGCTCCAGGAGGGAGGCAGCCCGAGAGACTTGGGGGTGACTTGCCGGTCACCTCAGACAGTCTCCTAGGGCTGCCCACCACACGGCCAGTGACAACGTTGGCCCCTCCCCAGAGCACCTGTGGGGTTTCTGTTGCAGGCTGAGGGCAAGGGGCTTGGGGTGGAGCAAGTGGGGAAGATCCCACACCAACGCTGAGGGCCCTCAGTGATGTTTCCATTTTGTATCTAATGGTCGATTTTTTGGAAAGATTTTATTTATTTATTTGACAGAGAGAGAGATTACGAGTAGGTAGAGAGGCAGGCGGTGAGGGGCAGGAAGCAGGCTCCCCGCTGAGCAGAGACACCGACGCAGGGCTTGATCCCAGGACCCTGAGATCACGACCTGAGCTGAAGGCAGAGGCTTAACACTGAGCCAGATTGAGAATGTTACAGAAGACTTAGGGCAAAACTGTCAGGAGCCTAAACTCACAGGAGGCTACATTCCATTCCTGCCCCCCTTCCTCTCCCCCAGATTGCCTTTTTTTTTTTTTTTTTTTTTATTTCTTTTACTGTTACTTCTGGAAAAAAAAAAAAACCCAACCGTGTCTCCCCTTCCTTAGCCCATGAAAATACTATTCCTCACTTCACTTCCTTCATGTCACGGTATCTTGTGGAGAAGTGTGCAGTGTCTTCTCCGTCCTGCTCCGCTGTGCGGATGGACCACAGCTCTTTCCTGCACTTTCTACTGCTGGACATTCGGCTTCTCTCTAGTCTTTAGTTGTTCCAAATACTGCAGTGAATAAATATCCTTGTGCATGTGCCGTACATCGTATTTTGGGCACTGTCTTTGTGAACCCCCTCCTTTGAAAGCAAGAGCATCGACTCTCTTTTTGTCACCTGCTGCTGACCTTTTCTGGGACTGGGGATAAAGTATCCTTCCTTCTCTGCATCGAGTCCGGCTTTTCTGCCTTCGTCCTAGCTGTGGATTTCCTGTGTTTCATTCATTTCCTGTTTTCCTGAACAGAAGGGTTCCCGGCAAGATCAGCCTTCAAGGAGTAGTGGTAGGTGTTTCTAATACACTTCACATAAGTTGGATCAGAATGGCAGGAGTAGAAGCATCCGACATATACCAAGCAGTGTGAGGTGACTTGGGAGAGAGTTAACAAATGAGTCGAGGAATCATTTCTTAAGTCAATTCAGGCACAGAGGATACCAGGCTTTTCTGCGGAGGATGGAGGGGCTGGGTGGTTCTGGGTCTGAGACCTTGCACAATAACATCTGGGGAATGCAGGCAGTTGCTCTCCCCCCGGCCCTTCAGAATGAACTCACCCTCTGGAACGAGGGATGGAAAACCCTACTAGGGCTGAGACCCACAGGCCCGCATGACAGAGCCGGATGCTGACTCCGTGGAAACATCTGGCGTGTGGCTCCAGATGCTGCTTTGTGTTTTTCAGAGGGAGAGAGGTCCTTGTTATGTTTAGTGCCTTGAATCCTTGCCCAAAAACCGTGATCTCAGGGAAGATATTCCAGAATCGGCTACAGGGCTGAATGGCTTATGAACAGGTTTTTGGTGTAGTCTCTCTGTGAGATGTACTGATTATCAGAGGCCATTCTTTATTTTGTTTTATTTTTTTCTGGAAATGTAAACTTCAGAGTCCAAACCCTTGGCTTTCCTAGGAATCTCTGCTTTCCGCCTCAGCAGGAGATTGCATGATATAGTCTCGATGGGAGTTACCATTACTGAGAACTTGTCATGTGCCAGCCCTGATCTAAGAACTTTCTAGCGCTTACCTCATTGAATCCTTCAGTCACCTGGAGATAGGTACCATGGTTATTATCGCTTAATGATGAGGAAGTGGGGACTCAAGAGGTCTAGTACTTTCCTCAAAGGTCGTACAACTAGAAAGGACTGAAGCTGGGGTCTAAACCCAGCAGTCCGACTCCAAGGCTTCCCCCTTTGAAGACCCAGCTCTCCCTCTGTCTAGCTCCAGGAGGTCAGACAATGGCTTCCCTTCTCTGAAAAGTGAAAGTTTCTTTCAGTTTTGCAATTCTGTGGTTTGGAAGTTGGGACATCCCTGGAGCATTACCTTCTCCTAATGTGAGGAGGAGTTCACAGGTGCTCTGTACAACCACGGGTTGGCTCCCTTCTGGTGTGTTCTATGGTCCGGGGAAACGGAATTCATGCAGCCTGAGCTGTGCGCCCAGGACTGACCCTCAACTGTAGTTAATAATTAACCCTGGCCCCAGAGGATGGGGCAGAGCTTGCTAGATTCTACTCAAAGCTTGCAGGGTGTGGGGGAAGAAAAGCTTCAAGTTTCATTTTCCTGTAGTGTCATGTGACAGCCCGTCACTGGCCTCATCTCTTGGGTGGATTCTTATTTAGAGGAACCAAGGAGGTTGCAGGAACACTTCAGAACAGTGCAATGCTTAGCCAGGGCCCAAGATGTGACTCTTTTAATCCCTGGGCTGTGGACTGATTTTCGACCTGTCCAGACTGGGTCTCTGCACTTCCCTTGTCTCCCCTCTTTCTGAACTTCTTGGTGTTCGAGCAGCTTCTCGGTGTCCATGCTGTCCCCCACCCAGACTTTTGGCTGGAAACACTTAAGTGGATTCATGGGATCTCGACTCCCAGCCCATCCTCTGTCAGGAAATCTAAATGTTTGGGGACAGATATTTGAAGGGTCTGAGAACTTCCCTTTCCAGGCAACAGAGCAACCTGGTCTCCACGGAGATGTTGGGAACATCTGCCAGCGCTCTCCCTTCTGAAACAGAGGTTTTAGAGGGTTTCTTCAGGTCTCTGCCCGAGGGTCCATCCCTTAATGACTCTGAGGGCTCAGGGCTGTTCCTGTCACTGTTCTTCCTCTCTCTGTGAGTTCACCTTTGGCCGCGGAGGCAGTGCTGTCACCATCACAGCCCCATAGAGCCTTTGAATTATTTCCGGGTAGAGTTTTCTTTTCTGTTGACTGAAGCGGATTCTTTTCTGCTTCGATCAAAGACATGCCATGTTTTTAGGAGATCATGTTAGCCACACAGAGCCCCCCCCCCACCGAAGCCCGCTCGGCTTATTTGTCGTCACAGGCTGTTAACCAGACGGCCTTCGAACATAATGCATGTATTTCCAGCTTCTCACTGTGATCTCTCCCTTTTCAGAGGAGTCAGAATACTCCAGGATCTTACCAGCGGACAAGCGATAAGCATCTGATAGATTTGTTATCTCCTTAGATCCTTACTTATCGTTCTTCACTTGGCTGATCCGGAAAGGAAGATGTTTTGCACAAGCTCTTGATTTGCCAAAGTTAAAACACATATTCTGTTATTTGACGCTGCTAGTTGACAGTCTGGAGTCAAACCAAATGAAGTCTGAATTTTAATCAGTACCTGGCATTCTACCTTAGACTTACGTGATTAATTCCAGGCCAGGATCAGAACCCTGGAGAGTGCTCAGCCTTTGGTACTGATAGTTGGCGTGGTTGGTTAGAAACAAGGAACCCTTAAAATGCGGATTTCCTAATAAGCGGTTCTGTCTCTTCTTCTTTCAAGGAGGCAGGTGTGTACAGGATGAATCGGAAACACAGAGGCCACTGTGTGGTTGTCAATAACTACACGTTTACCTCAATGGACGACAGACCAGGGACTGATAAAGATGCTGGTAAGAACATCTGGAATAGTATATCAAATGCAAGTTGGGGATCTTACAATCACTTTTTTATTTTCACGTTTTCATTCTGTACTTTTAATCTTCCATTTAAATGTAAGGATGATATTATAAATATTGTAAATGTCTCTGGCCTCTTGTATGTCCCTGGTGCCATAGTTCACCTGGGCTGCACTAACGAAATACCATAAATGAGATGGCTTATAAACAACGAACATTTATTTCTAACAGTTCTGGAGGCTGGGAAGTCCAAGATCAAGGCTCTGACATTTTGATGCCCGGTGAGAGCCTGCTTCCTAGATGGCAGTCTTTGTGCTGCAACCTCACTTGGCAAGAAGGGGTGAGAGAGCTTTCTGGAGTCTCCCTGTGGGCTCTACCTTCACAACCTCATCACCTCCCAAAGGCCCCGCTTCCTCATCCCCTAACGTTGGCGGTTGGGATTTGAACCTATGAATTTTGGGGGGGACACAAACTTTTTGTAATTTAAATCTTAGGTAATTAACATACAGTGCAGTATTGGTTTCTGGAATAGAATTTAGTGGTTCATCACTTACATACAACACCTGGTGCTCAGGGGCACCTGAGTGGCTCAGTTGGTTAAGCAACTGCCTTCGGCTCAGGTCGTGATCTCGGGGTCCCAGGACCGAGTCCCGAATCAGGCTCCCAGCTCAGCAGGGAGTCTGCTTCTCCCTCTGAGCCTCTCCCCTCTCATGTTCTCTCACTCAAATAAATAAATGAATAAAATCTTTAAAAACAAAACCAAAAAACCCCACCCAGTGCTCATCATAACAAATGCCCTCCCATCTCCCATCTACCCATCCCCCGCCCACCTCCTTCTGCCTACCCTCAGTTTATTCTCTAGTGTTAAGAGTCTCTTATGGCTTGTTTCCCTCTCTCCTTTTTTTCTTTTCTCCCTTCCCTTACGTTCATTTGTTTTCTTTCTTAAATTCCACCTATGAGTGAGATCATATGGCATTTATCTTTCTCTGACTGTCTTCACTTAGCATCATACCCTCTAGCTCCATCTGTGTTGTTGCAAATGGCAAGATCTCATTCTTTTTGATGGCTGAGTAATATTCCATTGCGTGTATATATGTGCGTGTGCACGTGCGCGCGCGCGCACACACACACACACACACACACACACACACACCACAACTTTGTTATCCATTCTTCAGTTGATGGACATTGGGATTCTCTCTATAGTTTGGCTATAGTTGATAACGCTGCTATGAACATTGGGGTACATGTATCTCTTTGAATCTGTATTTTTGTCTGCTTTGGGTAAATACCCAGTAGTGCAGTTGCTGGATCATAGGGTGGTCCTTATTTATTTATTTATTTGAGAGAGCGAGAGCGCAGGAGAGAGTAGGAGCAGGGGGAGGGGTAGAGAGAGAAGCAGACTCTCTGCTGAGCAGAGAATCCAATGTGGGACTCTGATTCCAGGACCCTGGGATCAAGACCTGAGCTGAAGGCAGATGCTTAACTGACTGAGACCCCCCAGGCGACCCAGAGTAGTTCTATTTCTAACATTTTGAGGGACCTCTGTGCTGTTCTGCAGAGTGGCTGCCCCAGTTTGCACCCTCACCAACAGGGTAGGAGGGCTCCCCGTTCTCCGCATCCTTGCCAGCACGTCTTTTTCTTGTGTTTTAGCCATTTTGACAGGTGCGAGATTGTATCTCAGTGTGGTTTCAATTTCTATTTCCCTGATGCTGAGCGATGTTGAGCATCTTTTCATGGGCTACAAACATCTGGACCATAGCAGGGGTGTCACCAACCTGCTGAAAGACAGACAAGAGTCCCTGACCATGTAGGACTCCATGGCTGGGGGGAAAGCATGGTGCGTCTGCTGGAGAAAACCTGTTTGAGCCCTGGCTCCTCCACGAACCCATTGGTGACTGTGGGAAAGTCCCGGGCCTTGGCTTCCTTATCTGGGACATAGGGTGAAACCTGTGCTTCTGCTTACTTTCGGGACCATTGCAGTAGCCCCGTGGGTACTATAAAGAGGCAGGTGGTAAGCTGTAAAATTTTACTGTTATGAAAACAAAAAACTCCAAGCTTCAGGCTCTTTGCTGTGCAATTTTATAAAACTACCCGCATTGTTTCGTCCCTTCGTTTTATTTCATTCCACTCGATTTCATTTCATTTTATCATTTCCTCTTTCTCTCCTCTTTTTTTACAGAGCACTTGAAGCATGTGTTTGAGTGGCTTGGGTTCAGCGTATGTGTATATGACAACGTGACCAAAGGACGTCTGGATGAGGTTCTGTGGGAATACGAGTGTCATCCAGACCATGCTGACGGAGACTGCTTCGTGTTCTGTGTTCTGAGCCATGGGAAGTACGGAGCTGTCTACTCTTCGGATGAGATCCTCGTTCCCATTCAGGAGATCACGTCTCACTTCACAGCCCAGAAATGTCCTGGTCTGGCTCATAAGCCCAAACTCTTTTTCATCCAGGCTTGCCAGGGGAAGAAGATGCAGCCTCCTGTATTCATTGAAGCAGATGCTGTAAATCCTGAGCCTGTGGCCCCTTCCCTTCAGAGGAGTATTCCCGATGAGGCGGATTTTCTTCTCGGCATGGCCACTGTCCCTGGCTACCTAGCCGTTCGGCATGTGGAGAACGGCAGCTGGTATATCCAGTCTCTGTGTAATCATCTGAAGAGCTTGGTCCCAAGGTGAGAGTTTTGAGTTGTTCCATCCACCTCCCTCTTTATCTGTCCATCCGTCTGTCTATTCACACACTCACCCACGCACCCATCTGTCTCTCCATCCATTGATCCACTCATCATCCATCATCCATTCATCCATCCGTCCATCCATTCATCCATCCGTCCATCCATTCATCCATCCGTCCATCCATTCATCCATCCGTCCATCCAAACATCTGTCCATCCAACAAACCTGTATTGAGCACCAGCATATCACTGGAAAGGAAGATACAGAATTTAAAAAAAACAAAAAACAAAAAATACAGTCCCTGCCCTCAAGTAGCTCACAGTCTAGAGGGATAGAAAGAATACATGGGGGGAAGAGCCTTCCCTGTGGCCAACGCACATTGTAAAGCATAGGTGTTACCGGGACACACAGAACTAGGACCTCACCCAGATTTGAAGGATCAGGGAAAGCTTCTAGAGATGACAGGTACATAACTGGGACGAGAGGCATGCTGGGCAGAGGGAACAGTATGAGTAAAAGTAGGAGGGTCTTTAATTTGTTCGTTTGTGAGTGACTCATGTCTACTGAGTGCCTCTGTGTTGCCTTCTGCATTATAATACCTCTGACAGCTTTCCTTCTGGGTCTGCCCCGTGCTCCCTACCTGCTACTCTGGAAATGGACCTTCACCGTGGTTTAGCACCTGGACCCTATTCTCTCCCTCTATAGCACTTGGCAGCTTAAGCAGTCCCTGGAAGCTGCTTTCTCGCAGCATGCCACACATCCCGGCCTCGTGTGGCCCTTGGAGCTCAGACTCAGTGTGCCTAGTCCTGCGTTGATCTGCTCAGCCCTCTCCAGCAGCCTCCTGCTCCTGGATCCCCATTTCTAGGAATGGTCACCATGCTCTTCTGGGAATTCGGAACTGGAAACTCAGAATTGGAATCTTGACTCACCTTTAGTTTTTCCTTCTTCTTTGCTATTCCCTCCATCACCCCCCGTAGTCACCAAAGACCAATGTCCTGTGACTTCAGGGACAGGGTAGTATTTATCAAGGTCTTACTATATGCCTACTATACTGGGTACTTAGCTAGGAGCTTGGGGTACGGTTATGAACCAGGGAGACAGACTCTCTTCATGGAGCTTACTGTCCGGTGAGAGGAAGAGAGATAACGAAAACGTAAGTGAGGGAGGGGCACCTGGGTGGCTCAGTGGGTTAAGCAACCGACTCTTGGTCTCAGCTCAGGTTGTGATTTCAGGGTCACGGGATTGAGCCCCGTGCTGGGCTCTGTGCTGAGTGGGGAGTCTGCTTCAGACTCTCTCTCCCTCTGCCCCTTCCTCTCTTTTCTCTCTCAAATAAATAAAAAAAAAAATCTTTAAAAAAAATGGAAGGTCAACAGACGAATGGATAAAGAAGATGTGGTATATATACACAATGGAATACTATGCAGCCATCAAAAGAAATGAAATCTTGCCATTTGCGACGACGTGGATGGAACTAGAGGGTATCATGCTTAGTGAAATAAGTCAATCGGAGAAAGACAACTATCATATGATCTCCCT
>NW_019154085.1:13219540-13304582 GCF_002288905.1 Enhydra lutris kenyoni
TTTTTTTTTTTTTTTAAGATTTTATTTATTTATTTGACAGAGATCACAAGTAAGCAGAGAGGCAGGCAGAGAGAGAGAGGAAGGGAAGCAGACTCCCCGCTGAGCAGAGAGCCTGATATGGGGCTCTATCCCAGGACCCTGGGATCATGACCTGAGCCGAAGGCAGAGGCTTTAACCTACTGAGCCACCCAGGTGCCCCGTTAGAGGTGATCTTGTAAGTGAGACTGAGTGACAGGAAGGAGTCAGCCGCAGAACGAGCCAGGGAGCGGGGGGCCCAGCTGGTGGGAGACAGGATGTGAGGACTGAGAACCGGGCAGGGCCTGCATTCCCACCTGAAAGTAGCAATCGTGTGAGGAGAAGTAGTAGTAATACTAATGACAGTAAAAAGGATGGTCAGTGGCATATTGTGGCCAGGGTTTTATGTGCTGTAAATCACCTCGTTTCTTCTCATGTAGCCCCTAAAATGGGTCCTGTCAGAGTCCGTAGTTTAGAGCTGGGAACACTGAGGCACGGGGAATGTAGCGTGAGGTAAGCCGCCTTGCCTGTGGCCTCGCAGTTACCAAGGTATGGAGCCATGATTCACCCCTGAGCTCTATCTCCAGAGCCTGTGCTTTGCTTCCAAGGATACGAATGGCCCAGCCCTGGAACATTTTGGGAAATGCTAAATATCCTACAAGCCCAGGCTCAAAGCCACCTCCTCTGGGGTGTCTCCTCCTCCCAGCAGGAAGTGGTCCTTTTCCTCTGAACTTGCAGTGGAATTTTTAAAAAGATTTCATTTATTTATTTGGTGGGGGGGAGATGAGCAGAGGGAGGGGCAGAGGGAGAAGGAGAGCGAAATCTAAGCAGACTCCCCACTGAGCAGGAAGCCCGATGGGGGACTCGATCCTGGGGCCCTGGGATCATGACCTGAGCCAAAGGCAGACGTTTAACCGACTGAGCCACCCAGGCCTCCCCAGAGAGGGCATTCTTAATAGTGGGGTCTCTCTCTATCACCCGCCTATCCATCCGTCTATCTATCTATCTCTCTAACATCTATCTATGTATCATCTATCTCTCTCTATATATCCACAGCTTGGAGGAGAAATGTGGAAAAATACATATAACTATATACAGACTTCCTCTGTGGACCAAGTGCCTTAAAATGTAGTGTGTGGCTCGCTCAATGAGAAGTACATGAGACTCTTGATCTCAAGGCCATGAGTTCAACCCCCACATTGGGTGTAGATTGCTGTTAAGAAAAAAAAGACAAGAAAAAAAGGGCGCCTGAGTGACTCAGTCGGCTAAGCATCTGCCTTTGACTCAGGTCATGATCCCAGGGTCCTGGGATCGAGCCCCACGTTGGGCTCCATACTCAGCAGAGAGCCTGCTTCTCCCTCTCCCTCTGCCTGCCGCTCCCCTGCTGGTGCTCTCCCTCTCCTTGCTTTCTCTCATAAATAAATAAAATCTTAAAGTATGAAAATGCAAGATGTGACTGTGATAGTGTTCTTAAATACTAAATGTAGAGCCAAAAACTTCATATAATTTAGCATTTCTTTTTTCAACTTTGAAATAGGCATTGCTTTATATGTGGCAGGATGCCGGTTAGAATCTTGGCCTGTTAAGCTAGGAAGAAGCCCCATGCTTTAGGGTTCTTTCTAGGACCTTCCTATGATGTGATTTCTGTCTCCTGATTGCAAATATTTTTTCCTCATCTGCCTGCAGAAATGAAGATATCTTGTCCATCCTCACCGCTGTCAACAATGATGTGAGTCAAAAAGCAGACAGTAAAGGAAAATGGAAACAGATGCCCCAGCCTGCCTTCACCCTACGGAAGAAGCTAGTATTCCCTGTGCCCCCGGAAAGACGTTAGTAAGAGAGAGTTCCTGTTGGCTCTTTGACTTGAAAGGAAGCTTTGGTCAGCCATGCCAGCCTCCCGCCCCTCGCAGGAATCCGTGACAGACGGTGAGCTGACCTCTGTCTGTCATTCTAGTGACTGGAAATACCCTATTTTCTGACGCGGCAAATTCTTTCTTTTCTTTTTTCTTTTTGACAAGCCTGAATGTTAGAACACTTTCTTTCTTGAAGCTTCGTATGGTAGTCTTGGGTTTAGTTGTGTGCCCTGAGGGAAGGCAGCTTGGCCTTGGTTTGTGCATCCGTGAGGGAAAAGGTGGAACCAGGTACGTTTTAAGATTCCTTTGAGCTCCAAGAACCACTGTCCTTAGCCTTAGCTGAGCTCGATTACTATCTACCTGACCCACCCCACCCCCACCGCTTGTTATCGCCCTGCGTCCCCTCTGCATGGCCTTGTTTTGGACCCTGGCTAATGGTAGAGAGCACGCACGGCTCTCCCCTTCCCAAGGCTCCTCTCCCGCACACCGGCCCAGGTGGAAATTTGGCCTGTACGATGCCCGTTTCCTGCTTTAGTGTAAGGAAGGTATTCCTGCACGAGCTGTTTCCCTCGGCGTGGGTACAGGCTCGGCTCCAGAGTGCTGACCGCCTGAATGAAGAGACACACACTCGACCACTCTGGGAGCAGAGACCCTACAGTGTGAGGTTAACCCCATGTTGGGCAGAATGTCTCAGATACCAATGACAGAACATTCACGTCAAGCCGACTAAAGCAAAGAAGGGGATGGGTTTGTCTCATTTGTCAAAAAACGCGCAGATGCGTGGTGCCAGCTTCCTGTGAGGCTTGAATCCGGACTCAGTCTGCACTATCGTGCGTCCTTCTTGGCCAGGGGTGTCTCGGTGGCTGCGCTGGGCCGACTGCGGTCA
Source organism: Enhydra lutris kenyoni (assembly GCF_002288905.1). Classification (NCBI taxonomy): domain Eukaryota; kingdom Metazoa; phylum Chordata; class Mammalia; order Carnivora; family Mustelidae; genus Enhydra; species Enhydra lutris. The sequence goes on from NW_019154085.1 coordinate 13,222,295, forward strand.
ACGGCCCCTCCTTGTCACCCACGTGCTCTGTTCCTCTGGCCCAAAGGATGGAGGAGAGCGGCAGCCTGACGGTCTGAAGCTGTTCACGGGGGCTGTCGTTCTGTCCTCAGTCAGAGACTTGTCTGGCTGTGCCTTGGGGCGTGTGGTTCTACTTAGAAGCCCTGATATTTTTTACATTAAGGTTGTGAATATCTTTATTTATGTGAACTTTTTTTTTCTTTTTCAATTTCAAGAGGAATTTCTTTTGCAGCTCCTGAAGGAGGGAGGGTGAATGTCCTCTCCTTAAGGCCTTTATTCCCAGACGAAGAAGTTAGGGCCCCAGGAGGCCAAAGAGATTCACTACCGTCCCCCAGACTGTTACTGTTTACAGGATCTGATTTCCCACTGGAGGGAACTGGGATGTCATGGGACCCAGCAGGGCTTTAGGAATGTTTCCTTGGATATGCAGAAGTTCATGAAAGATGTCAGGGAATGAGGACACATCACTCTCAGTGATGCCCTATTTTGTAGTGAATCCTGTGGAAGTCGCATTAATTTGTGGGGTATTTGCTGGGAGAAATATTCATATAAGTTTTTTACACTTGTAATGACATGGACGGAGCAAATCATTACATGGGTTTGAATGTAGCTTTGCCACGGAAAGGAGCCCAAATGCACACGTCAGAATGATCTTCCAGAACCAGTGTTCGTACAAGTCAGAACTAATGGCTGGTGATTAATCTTTGCCCAGTTGAATATACGCAGCTTTTAGCCATTTCATAAAACTCCGCGAGTGAAGGATGGTGTGGTTCAAAACGAAAAGCCAAGAATCTGGACAGGGAAGCCTGGGGTTTCCCTTTGGTCTTGTGACCCCCTTGCTCTGAGACACTAAATCCAGCTGGTTTTTCAAGCCTTATCTATGGAGTAGAGACAAATGACCTATTTAAGATAGGGATTTAGAGGAATATATAATATATGTATATTATAATAAATATATTATGTATCTCTCCATTTACGTGCAGTTGATGTGAGGTACATAGAAGACCTTTAGGTGGCAGTAACCTCAACGGAAACAGCAGAATTTGAGTTCCTTTGCGTCTAATTCCAGCTGAATCGTTGCAACAAGTCACTCTAGCAGTCCCCACTGAGGTCCTCTGAGGGAAACACTGGTTCTGCCCTCACTGATTCACAGTGTCCCCAGCAGCAATAGGCCAGCTCTTGGCTCTGAACTCGGCTGTGAAAAACACCGCTAAGGAACTCTCCTTCAGCAGCGACATTTGGGGTTCGATGCCGAGGTCCCCCCGGTCCCGTGGGTCTATTCCATATTTCTGTTGTGCTGGATCTTAGAGCCTAACGCAAGGTTAAATTCAGCCCACAAGTTGCTTTTCAGAGCTCTCCGGCAAGTCCTGAGGAGTCACTAGACGTTGATGACCTCAAGTCAGACGAGCAGATGTGGACACCAGGAGCACCCCATCCTTCAGTCGTTTCTCCTAAATGGAGTGTGTACACACTTGTCCCTTGTCTGTGTGTGTGTGTGTGTGTGTGTGTGTCTGTGTGTCTGGGGATTTAGAGCGAATCACAGGAGGGGATTTGGTCCCAGGTATATGGCAGTGGCTATAGACACGGTCTGCCTAGACATTGACGAATGAAATGCGCAGACCGAGTGAAGTCTTCTGTACATTTTGCCTTGTTGTGCTCACCCTACGAGAGCTATAGTTAATTTTTTCTCTCTTTTCTGTTTTTTTTTTTTTTTTCTCTCAAAAGTTTGGCTTTGACCAAACCAGATGAAGGGACTTTCCAGATGTAGAAACTTTTTATGGAATCTTATGCAAGTGTTAGTTATTTAATAGTACTACTACTGGTGTTTATTATTAGAGATACTAGTCACCACAGCATCCTCTTGGCCTTTGCTGTGGGGCCTCGCCATGCTCGTGGGCCTGTTTGATATCACCAGGGCTCCCCTTAGCCAGGGCTCGGGTGGTGCAGACAGGCAGCAGGTCCAGTGTGGTTACTGATCGTCAGAGCAGACACTGACCAGTATAACACTATGGGGGGTACCACTGAACAGCAGCCCTCTTCCAGTGACCTGGTCTCCACGGTGGGAGACCAAATGAGAAGTTGACCTCATTTTGTAGGTGACTTTTGTGCTGTACTTGAGTCCTAAAATCTTCCTGGACCGATAACTTCTGAGTGATTTAGTCACATTCTTAGCCTGGAATTCTCAGGTCCTTGGTGGTTTGTGGATTTATTCTCAGGGTCTATGAGCCTTCCACCTGCCGTTTGAAATGCTGTAATTTCTTTTTGGTGATAATCTTCAGTTACTAGAGTGGATCCTGTCTCTTCTGTATGATCACTTCGTATTTTAGCACGGACAAATAACTTTTGTGCCCGCAGCCCAGTGCCCCCAGGAAGTGATGAACTTTACCTCGAACTCTCTAATGTATCATAGATTAGGGTTCAGGGCCAAAGGTCCTCTGACCTGTTGGCAGGTACCAGTAGTTAATCCATCTGGAACAAGCGCCAGTCCATCCTCTCGAGCCGTGACAGACCCCTAGTCCACCATCCCTCTGCCCCTGCTTAACTCAGTGGAGGGAACTCACACTACACGCAAAAGCCATGGCTTTGGGAGTTCGGAAGGACCCTCGCTAGAGAACCCACGGTCCAGGCTTCGGTGTCAAATGGAAGGACTTGGAATCGTGTATATCTCCTGTTTTGCATCCTTGCCATCTGGTTTCACCGTGAGACCAGCCCTAATTGTCCTTTTCCCTTTTGTGATTTGAACCTGCTTACAACCTACTTAACTATCTTCCAGTAAAGCACATGCTGCTTGTGACGAGTTACTTTGTTTCCGGTAGGGTCTGGCTCTCCTCACAAGTCTGTAGTTTGCCTTTAAGGATGTGGTAAGAATATCACATTTGTGGGCAAGACACATTTGTATCTTTCAACAGCAGCTACATTTCTGAAAATGAAATCCTTTTTTAAAAGTAGGAGGAGAAATTCCTTGTTTAAGGAAAGACTGATTTGCCAGTATAAACAACCACTTTGTAACATAACTTTTGCATATGTGAATTTTTAAAAGGATTTTTCTTCTGTTGAAATTTTGAAATTGTATGAATTTTTACTCTTTAAATCTATTTTTGTACAAGTGATATCTTTACATTGCCCAAAGAGAATACAAAAGAGGTTTTCAGGATAACTTTTGGCTGCATTTCTGTCCACCAAATGCCCAGTGCTCCCACCTCTGAATCCCAGAGATAATTGAAGGGATTTCTTAATGCAAATGCAAATACAGCAACTACAAAATACATGTGTATTTTAAAGTGAGCATTTCTTGAAACAAAGCACATACACTGTGAAACTCAGATCTCTCGTTCGGTCTCATTTTAAATGATTCTGTGAGATGCCTGGAAATATTTGTACAACCCTACAATGGGAATAACTATGAGATTTGTGGATGGTTCCTTGTAAATAGTAGTAATTGTATGGCCAATAAATAAAGGGATTTTTTTCCTTTTTACCTTTGAGTAGTATCTTTGATTCCTACATTGGTAGTAACATATGCACATTGTGGAATATTTGGAAAGCAGAAGAACACACAAAGAAGAGTTAATTCATTTATGATTCCATTTTGGCGTACACTTTCCCATGATATCACTCTGCATTTGTCCCTGAGCTTCCCCACCACCTTTAAATCAGCCTAACCACCATGTCCTCCCAGTGCTGCATCCAGTAAACTCTGTCATTACCAATATCTGTACCTCTACCCACAACCTCAGCTGCAGACATTTTTGACAGCTGCCTGCTCCCATTCCATCTCACTTTCTCTAGGACCCTGGCCCCGACAGTCTTCAGGGCCGCTGGGACCTCTGATAGTCCATCGATCCTATCTGCCATTTCTCCAATGTCAACACCACTGCTCACTTCTTCCCTTCCTCTTTATCCAACCGGAGTCCCAGGTGTCCTCATTCAGCTCTGTCACACCCACCTTGACACCCTTGCCTTTCCTGCATTCCTCCTCGTGGGTCAGGATCCAAGCTCTGGGTGATCTCATATGCCTGCTTACCCCCAGTTTGTGCTAGAATTCTTGGTTGAGGTTGGTGTAAAAATATAAGTGTTGCAGACTGGTCTCATTGAAAACCAATGACCAGGGGCGCCTGGGTGGCTCAGTGGGTTAAGCCGCTGCCTTCAGCTCAGGTCATGATCCCAGGTCCTGGGTTCAAGCCCCGCATCGGGCTTTCTGCTCGGTGGGGAGCCTGCTTCCTCCTCTCTCTCTGCCTGCCTCTCTGCCTACTTGTGATTTCTCTCTGTCAAATAAATAAAATCTTTAAAAAAAAAAAAAAGAATAAAGAAAACCAATGACCATAGACTTCAAACAGGCTTTTGGTGGTTCTCAGGAATCCTGTAACATTTCCTGGTTATGTCCCCCTCTGCTTCCTCAGTCTGTTTGACACTTTCTTTAGAATTTTCAGACCTCTGTCATCCTCCATTCACCTCACTTTACGTTGACGGTCTCAGTGGCTTCACTAAGGGAGGTAATTTTTTTTTTTTTTTAATTTGACAGAGAGAGAGAGAGATCACAAGCAGGCAGAGAGAGAGGGGGAAGCAGGCTCCTCGCTGAGCAGAGAGCCTGATGTGGGGCTCGATCACAGGACCTGAGATCACGACCTGAGCTGACAGCAGAGGCTTAACCCACTGAGCCACTCAGGCGCCCCATAAGGGAGGTAATCTGATAGGAGTTCCACCTTCCACCACCGAGATCGCACCCTGACCCTGTTTACTGCTTTCTCCCCTGTCGACAGCGGCTGCACAGTCCAGTCTGTGCCTCTCCCAAGAGTCTGTGTTTCTCTCATGTGCAGGACTGTCCCACCCCGCTCACTCGAGGACGCCACTCTTGGAGCCCTTCCTCCCTTTCCTCCTCTATCAACTCTCCCTTCTTGCCCAAATCATTCCCCTCAGCGCCCAAAATATGCTGGAGCTTCTCTTCCTTTAAAGCCAAAACGAAAGCAGAACCAAAACCCCTGAATCATGCAGATCTTGTGTCACGTGCTCAGAGTCAGACCCGGAGAGGAGGATTCCTGTGCGAGCGACGTGTGCAGGAACGGTTCTCGGTTCAAAGGGAGTGAGAAAACTGGGCTTCCGACCTCCCTCAGCCCTCCAGCCCTCAGCCCACCTCCCAGGTGGGAGACCTCAAACTTTCAGGCCCTTCCCGTGGTCTTGATACAGTTTTGGAATATAAGTGAGGTTTGGTGGGGTAAGGTCCAGAGCCAACAGCCAAGAAAGAATTCTTGAGACGTCTTTGGTGCAAAATGGTGGTTTTATGAAAGCCCGGGGTCAGGACCTGCGGGCAGAGAGAGCTGTCCGAGGATTGTGAGGGGAATTGGGGGACGCAAGGAAGAGGGAGGTTTTCAAAATAAGATTTGTAGGCTAAAGAGGACCTACAAGATATTTGAGGCCTTGCCGTTGTCGGGTTAGGGCTGTTTCCCCTCTAGTAAAGTATTAACCCTAAGACAGCTGGGAGTTTCCCGGAGGAATGTTGTACCCTATCACGGGTCCTTGTCAATGGGCTGCTGTTTATGAGGAAATTTTATTCTATTTACATTTCTGTCTACCTTTGTTCCCACATCACTGTGGATGTGATGAGGGAGCAGGAGGCAAGCTGAGGACAGAGCAGAAGCTGATGCCCCACAACCCCCTTCCCCGGACGGGACACCTGTGACATTCCTCAGACTCCTGGCTGCCCTAAAGACAAGGAAAGGAAAAACAAATAACTTATACAGATCACAATCCTGCACTCATGAGTCTCCCAAAGGTTACAGATGTCTTAGCAATCTGCAAGAACAAAGCACTTCTACCAATAGCCTCGCTTCCAGAAGGAAATGTAGGTGCAATGAAATGTCCGCATAACCTGTAGCCCATTGGCAGATACTTGAAGCGGGTGGGGCAGAGTGTAACGTTCCTCCAGGAACCTTCCCAACCTTCTTCCTGTTACTGCCTTGCTAGAGGGAAAAATAACCTTGACTTGACAATGGCAAGGCCTCCAGGTATCCTGGGAGTCTTCTTTAGCATAGGAAAATCCTTTTAAAACGCCCCTTTTTCCTTAGTAGAGTGTGAGCTCACCAACCCCATAGTATATAATCAGCCACCCCTCCCTGCCAAGCCCCCGGACAGCACCTCTCTCTGCCCATGGGTCCTGCCCCGGGCTTTGATAAACCACCATTTTGCTCCAAAGACGTCTCAAGAATTCTTTCTTGGCCCTGGGCTCTGGACCACATGCTACCGAACCTCACCTAAGCTCCAAAACCCCATCAGGTGGGTGGGTGATGTTAGGGCTCCAGGAAATTGAGTCTGTGGGTCCTGGAAATTAGGCTCTGGATAAGAATGCTGTTCTCTTCTAAATCACTAAGACCTTTTGTAAACTGAGGGAGACCCCCGTCTCGTGGGACTGTGATCCCTCTCAGTTAATCATTGGGTTTTCCCTCCCCTTAGCTTTAGGGCAGCCAGGAGCGCCTGAGGAATGTCACACATGTCCCAACTGGGAGGGGAGGGGCGGTTTGTGGGGTGTCAGCTGGTGCGTTGTCCTCAACTTGCCTTCTGCTCCCCCATCACCTTCTAAAGGTGGGACCCTTCGGAAGCAAAACCCTCTACAATCCAGCAAGCTGGCCAGACTGGCTGGCAGGTGGGATGGGGTCAGGGTAGGCAGAGGGGGCTTAAGATGGATCAGAAGAGATCTGCGTGAAGCATGACCTCACCCCCTACACCCCTCGGGACCCCATATCCTCATCCTCCCATCCTCAGCCTCATCCAACTTTGGCAGGGGGTGGGTGACATTTAAATTGGAGGCACATACCGTCTATGTCGAAATAGAAATACCAACACTGTTGTCCTCTCCTACCCTTGCTTTGGAATGGCCTGAAAGGCCAGGTTAGGAGGCATCGCAAGGCGCTTTCTTACCTGCAGGCTTGCTTCCTTTTCCAGAACAGACATCCGGCAACGATGGCTCTAAAAGGCGGACACCCCTCATTCCTGCCTTGGCAACATGAATTCTATTGCTACCACAGAAATAACCACCACCAAAAACACAAACGGGCACAGGGTGGCAGAAACTCAGTGTGCAGCTCCAGACTACATCGGATCGTCCTACATTTCTGCTTATCCTACCACCTGAAATCATCCCCGTCCCTCTGCCCACGCCTGCCTGGACCTCCAGCTCCGGCCACCCGTCGAGAAGACCCCGAGCCAGGTTTGGCGGGCTGTTTCTCGCTGCTGCCCAATTAGCAGCTTCAGCCCTTGGCTCTAGTCGCCTGCCAGTGCTGAAAATAAATGATGACTGTGTGAGAGTGACAGAGAGGTGTTACTGGGCCCATTGTATGGATCAGAAAATCAGGGCTCAGAGAAGCTAAGCAAGAAACAAGATCACACGACTCGAAATGTGGAAGAACCGAACTTGAACTCCCTGTGGCTGATCTCCACGTCCCGGGGCCTGTCCTTCCTGTCTGTGCCACACTGCTCTTGTGAATACTTCCTGAGAGACAGGGGGCAGGCCATTGGCACCCCATCTCGGGTCTTGGAGACGGGAGCCTGTCCTCTCTGCTTGAGAAATGTGCAGGAGAAGACAATTTTATCAACAGTTTCGGGCCTGTAAAAAAAAATGGGCTTGGCCTAAGTTAAAGATTACAATCAAATATTAAAAGAGCTCTATTACTTACAAGAAAGATGATTCATTCTGCCAGTAATCGAAAGCACAGCTGCGTGTAGATGTTAGGTGGGTCCAACCTCCTCCGGCTCCCAGCACTGTTTCCATAGGTCTGGGGTCCCTCCATGGGATGAGTGCACCCAGCAAGATTCCCCACCTCTTTCGGTTCGTGTTCGGTACGAGGTTATAATTTCTGGGAAGGACATGGAAGTGAATTCAGTGGCAGTCAGAGAACGCATGTCGCATGTCGGGGCCTGAACAGACAGATCTCAACCACTTCCTTGCTTCGGTCGGCCTTTGCACAGATGTCTCGACACCCACTCCCCTACAGGCAGGGAAGTGGTTGATGTCAGTCTTTTCCAGAGGCCTGCTCCTCTGGCCACTCACTAGCCACAGGACCTGGGATCTGCTGTGCCCCAGAGCATGACACGTGCCCGGCCCTTTGCCAGGATCGCCTGTCTGTTGTGGACCGTGGAGAATCTCAAACCTGTCACCCTTCTTCCCTCTTACTGCTCACACTTTTGTTTCATGGGTCTATGTGTTTATCGCATTTCATCTTTTAAAAACTCCTCTATTTTTTAAAAATTTGGGAATATAATACAAGCATGTAGTAAAACATTTATACAGTGCAAAAGGATACACAGGGAAAAGTAGATTTCACACGGATCCCTGTCCCCCAAATCCTCAATTCCTTCCGCAGAGGTAATTGTTGTTGTTTTAAAATTTTGTGTAAGTCATCTCAGCACCTCATGGGGGGCTCCAACTCACAACCCTGAGATCAAGAGTCGCATGGTCTTCCGGCTGACCCAGCCAGGTGCCCCCAGATATTGCTTCCAGTATGTGGAGTATCCTACAGAGATATTTTTTTTCTTACACGAACACATATGTGTCTGTGTCCCTCTCTCATTTCACCCTTCCCAAATGCTAGCAGACTGTTCTGCGCTTGGGTTTCTAAATTTAAGATAGCTCAGAGAGCCTATTCTATATCAGAACACATAGGTCTCCCCGTTCCTTTTTATGGCTGCCTGTGTGCTATTACACGCACGTCAGGGCCATCTAAAGAGCCCTCTGCTGATGGGCTTTTAGGGATTGCAGACTTCATGAGGGTGGGAACCGGATCTTACCCTTCCTTTGTTTCCTATGCTCCACCCTAAAATAGTGCTCTGCTAGAATTGTTTAGTAATTAAAACACAGACCATAAACACATTCATTCATGAAACTGGGGGAACAGCCCTTATTCATTCTTAGCTCTGAGCTCTGCATTTGCAGCTTTGCTGCACTAGAAATATGCTAGTTCCCGTTCAGCTTTCTCACTGTCCACACTGTCAACTAACAGGTACCCGGCTCTACCTGGTCTCAGGTGGTTAGAGAACGTGCGGAGGCAAGGAACGTCCCTGCCCTCTGGGAAGTTGTAATCTGGTTGGGGAGAGAAGAAAGGCAAACTTTTGGCAAAAATGACATAACAAAATGATCAAGAAAGGATCCATACATTTAAAAAACTGTATTAGGACAACGGATTCTCCAATCATCCAGAAAATAAAATTAGATGCCTACCTCAGACCATACACGAAACTCGAAATACACGAAACTCCAAAAATATAAATGTTCAAATAAAACTAAGGCATTGAGAGACATAGAGGCAAAAAAAGACCAGAGGTTTCTCTAATCAACACACAGAAGCTAGAAGTCACAAAGGAAAAGACAGATACATTTGACTACATCAAAGTGTAAATCTTTTGTATAATCAAAGCCACAAAAACTGCATTAAAAGAGAGACAATAACCTTTGGGAAGACGAGAAAGCTGCCCATTATATCCTAATAACTAAAAAGAAAGCAAACTATAAGCCATATATATACTGACATAAATATTCAGAGTTCAGAGACAGAAACCACACTTGTAATTTAAAATAAAAAATTTAATAGGAAGCATTATTAACCAGTAAAAGAAAGTTAACTACTGAAAGTAAAATCCCTTTAGGGCTGCGGGAGAGTACCCTTGGAAGGATCACATTTGGGAGACTCCTCCCCACCCCACTAAGGCTGGGAGTCAGAACTGGTTGACTACGTGGCCGTTCCCACGTGGGCCAGAGGTCCTCAGTCGCGTGCAAATGGAGGCTGGTGAGCAGGCTTCCTGCTGGCACGCTGACAAAATTCCCGGGAGCGAGCCCCGCTAGGTCTTCTGCAAGCTGCTGCAACTGTGCCTTAGAAGCAGGAAGAAAATCACGCTGAACTTGGACAAGAAGCCCTTCCTCCACTCTGCCTCTCGCTCTCTAGCGTTCTCTAGGAGCAACACCGAAGCTTGTACCGGCTGGCAAAGGAGCCGTTTTCACCGGGTGTGGCTGCAGGGTCACCAAGCAGGTGGCAGGAGAGTGGCTTTGGAGCTGAGAGGCAGCGCGTGGATTGATTCTGGCATGGTATACTGACCCTGCTTTTGCCAACAAAATAGCATATATGATATATGCACCTGTTCACACTTATGTATTTACTCTGTACACCAGGAGTTGTTCTGAGTCCTTTGCACGTATTAACTCATTTGACTTTTGCACTAACCCTCAAATTCCTCAAAGGAATTAATAGTAACATTAATGTTAATGTTAGGACACGGAAGTGCCAAGCTGTGAACGTGACCTGCCCAAGGTCACGTGACTGGTATGTGGCTGATCAAGAATCGTGATGGCTTTTGCGACGACGTGGATGGAACTAGAGGGTATTACGCTGAGCGAAATAAGTCAATGGGAGAAAGACAACTATCATATGATCTCCCTGATATGAGGAAGTGGAGAGGCAACATGGGGGGTTTGGGGGGTAGGAAAAGAATAAATGAAACAAGATGGGATCGGGAGGGAGACAAACCATAAGAGACTCTTAGTCTCACAAAACAAAGTGAGGGTGGCGGGGGGGTGGAGGGATGTAGGGAGAGGGGGGTGGGGTTATGGGCATTGGGGAAGGTATGTGCTATGGTGAGTGCTGTGAAGTGTGTAAACCTGGCGATTCACAGACCTGTACCCCTGGGGCTAATAATACATTATATGCTAATAAAAAAAATAATATAAAAAAAAGAATCGTGATGGCTTTAGAGGGAGAGATACAGATGCAGAGAATCAAAGTAATAGTGTGAGCTCTCAAGTCCATATTGAAGAGTCAAGGGAAGAGGCTTTTATTTATTTATTCATTCATTCATTCATTTATTCATTTATTTCTTTACTCGTTTATTTATTTTTATCAGTGCTTCAGTACATAACTACAGTGATAAATGACTGCTTTTTCTTTTTGTATATGTGAGTGGGCTTCTTCGGGGAGTGGGTTATTTTCCAAAGAAACAAAAATAATTGATAAACGACAATTGTGCCCGTAAGCAGAGAGAACTCTCGGTGGAAGGAGGGCATTCCTGGCAGGGCCTGAGCCAAGTCACACAGTTCCAGACACATGACGCCAGGTCTGATCCCGGCTGGTTACCCACCCCGAGCTGTCTGCCCTCCTCCTCTCCACAGCTTCTGGGGGAAAAGGTGGCTAGTAGCTGCCTGCGGGATGCCCGAGGGCAAAGGAATGAGCATTTCTGGGGCATCTGCTCTCTGGGAGGCAATATATGCAAACACCACAGATGCTGCTTTACTCCCCACGCCCTCCCCAACACGCAGCAACCTCACGGAGAAGTCATTATTATTCCTATTTTTAAAAAAGATTTTATTTATTCATTCGAGAGAGAGAGAGAGACAGAGAGAGCACAAGCCGGGGGAGAGGCGGGGGAGAGGCGGGGGAGAGAAGAAGCAGATTCCTTGCTGAGCTGGGAGCCCGAGGCGGGGCTCCATCCTGGCAACCTGGGCTCATGACCGCAGCCGGATGCAGACGCTTAACCGGCGGGACAATCCAGGTGCCCCATTATTCCCCCATTTCCCACAGGAAAAGAACGAGGCAGAGTGAAGCAAAAGAACATATCCGAATCCTCAGCAAGGCAAGGTCAAGATTTGATTCCAGATCCAGGTCTGATTCCAAAGTCCAGGCTGAGTCCACCACACCCAGCTGCTTCCCAGATGGTGACAGACGAGGCCCCTTTCCCTAACCACCTGCTTCGGGAACGCTGACCCTGGTGGGCAACCAGCAACCTTAGATCCTTCCCCAGAGAGCGAGGGTACAGGGGACAGTGTTAGGAGAGAGCCCAGCTGAAGTGCAGGTAGATACTGGCTTTCAACTCACTTTCAACTCATCTCTCTCTCTAGGAGTGGTCCCTGGGCTCCCTCCACTTTCAGACTGTGGGACTGGGCCTGGGCAGCCAAGCACAGCTGGCACTTGAACTTTGGGACCACTGGGACGAGCCTGGAATTTCCAAGTGGGCTTAAGAGAAGTGGCAGGCACTGCTGCCCGATGGGCTGACGGAGAAAGGTGTCCGTTGGGACCCACCCACTCTCTGACTCACTGTGGTCCGCCACGGTTACTCACGGGCTGGGAATGCATGGAGGGGGCGCGAGTTAGCCACATTCTTGATACCTGTGTCAAGGAGCTCACACAGTGTTCCCTTCTAGCCCGGGGCCCGCTGGTGATACTGGGCGGTGCACAGTCATTACGCATTAAACAGCAGTAGATAACGGAGTGAAAAGTCATTCCCTTTATAATTCCCTTACCTCAGGAGAAAAAAAAATCCACTGTCAGTGCTAATCTATCTTTAATGTATTTGAAAACATGCTAACTTACCTTTTTGACAAAGGAGGGGGGGTCAGCAGTATCTACCTAGAAACTTAGTTATAGTAACATTTCCATTTTATTTATGCTTATAATTCCTCTTCTGTAGCAAATGCAATGCTTTTCCATTTATGGTAGTGATACAAAACTTTATTTTTAATAGTATTTCTTTATTTAAATTTTTATATAAAGAAAGAAAGCGAGTCAGTTAAAAATGACATAAACAAAAGAATAAATAAATAGGGAATATGACAAAAATTGTCAAAGTCATTCCGAAGTGACCGAAGGGAGCAACTTGGTGCCATTCACGATGAAGGCCAGCCTGCTGTGACAGACAGCATCTCAACTGCCCAGGTGGTGATTCAGCTACAGAAGCCCAGACTCTTGATGGAAAGTTCTAGAATAAGCCTTGTGTAGAGATCAGTGATTTTAGGATAATATTAAGGAGTTCTTTCATATCTGAGTCTTGCTGCCCATGTGCTTTCTCATTTTGGGAAAATTGGGAAGTGTGGAATGGACCAGACTATGAAATATTGGCAGGAAGTTGGTGGTTTTTCTAGTTGAACACAAGGAGTGGGAATTAGCAGATATCCTAGTTGGGAAAGACAAGGACACAGCAGCATCTTTTCACCAGTGGGAAAGGCCACAGCCCCCACCCTCCAGTCCTCCTCCCTGTGGCATCTACTTTGGACACTTCATTCTCCTGTTATTTAATTCCGCATTTATATGCCACAAGTTTATCCTTCTAGCTTCCAATCAACCAATTTTGTCATTTAGGTCAAGATTGTTAACTGTGTTATTCAAGTTGCCAATGGCTCTACTGGTTTCTCCTCTGTCTTGTCAATTACTGAGAGACACACAGGTACCTCCTACTATAATCGTGGATTGTCTAGTTCTCATTTTAGTTCTGACCACTGTGTTCTAGGTCTGCTTGGTTTGATATTAGTGTAATGATACCAGTTTTTCCATCCTTACATTTTCAGGATTTCAGTGTCTTTACACTTGAAATGTGTCTGTTGTAAGCAGTTGTAGGGGAGGAAAATTTTTCCCTTTTGTTCTTCTGGGTTTTTGACTGGCCTAATAATTAAATTGACACAGGACAGGCTAACAGGAGAAAAAAAAGTTAATTTTGTATGAACGGGAGCTCATGAAAATGACATGTTTTATACCTGTTAGACAAAGAAACAATAATTTTGTGAAAAATTGACAAAACAAAGAAGTTTGGGAATGAGGTAGCAGATTAGTGAGAAAGTAGCAAGGTTTGTTTATATACTCTTTTTGGCCCTGAATTCTCTATTTCTATGAGAAAGATGTCTCTCTACCTGCTGGTACAGGGAAGGGTACCTTTCACATTTGAGATTTGTTTTTTTGCTGTCACAGGGACAAAGGAGGTTCAGAGTGTCTTTCTTGCACTGGCTGTTTCTTAAGTAACTTTAATTCAAAATAACTAATATGCTAAGTGGTATATTTTGGGATGGTATATTTTGCCCTTCCTCGTGATGTATTGTCAGGTTTTAAAATTTTCGCTTTGTTTTTGCTTTCAAAATACAATCTGGGATCTTCTTAGAGTTAAAAGATTTTGTTCATTTTCATATACTGTAATTATTGATATAATTGGGTTTAAATCTCCTATTTTTCTAGTTGTTTTCTATTTGTGTCACCAGTTCACTTTTCTCTACTTTCTTGACTTCCTTTAGGTAACTTAAGTAATTTTTAAAAAGTCTATACTACCCTTTTACTAGCTTGTTAATTATCTATTCTTTTGGTTTTCTTTTAGTGGTTGCTTTTGATCTGCGCTGTCCGATAGCGTAGCCACTACCCACATGTTTTTTTTTTTTTTTAAAGATTGTACTTGTTTATTTACTAGAGAGAGAGAGAGCATGTGCAGGGGGATGAGCAGAGGGAGGAGAGAGAGAATCTCAAGCAGACACCACACCAAGTGGATAGTCTCAAGCAGGGCTCAAACTCACGACATTGAGATCATGACCGAGCCGAAATCAAGAGTTGCATGCTTAAGCGACTGAGCCACCCAGTCACCCTCCCCACCTCTGTTTAAAACAGTTTTACTGAGGTGTATTGATAAATAACAAATAGCACACACTTGAAGTATATTATTTGATAAATTTTAACATATCTCTGTATATATGTGAGATCATTGCCACGTGAACATATTCATCACCTCCAAACTATTCTATGTGCTCCTTTTCATCCTTCCCTGCTCCTCCCCACCCCTGCTTCCTATATGCATTTAGTACTATATGCATTTGGTGCTATAAATTTCCCCCTAAGTACTGCTTTAGCAGCATCCCACAAATTTTGATACATTTTGTTTTCATTTTAATTCAATTCAGAAATACGACCTAATTTCCTTTTGATTTCTTTTTTGACCCACGGATTATTTAGAAATATGTTACTTAGTTTCCAAATATTTGGGAATTTCCCCAGTATTTTTCTGTTGTCCAGGCCAATAACAAATTCCTGGTACTTGAAATCAGAGATACTATTCCTTGGAAGAATTATACCCAAGAAACACAGGCGTCTCACGTCAGTGTTCATTGCCTGAGTGAACTTACCAGCGTTTGTGATAAATGCTTTAATAAACTCACCAGAGGGCAGCAAGTCAACATGAGAATTCCATTCAGACATGGCCTGGGATCCAGTCAAGCAGATGGGGACCAGGCATGTGAGGAGAGAAGGAAGAAACTTGGGGAACAGACTCTGGTCAGGGCTAGTCTTTTCAAGGAGAGCAGAGGGAAAGGAAGCTGGGGTGAAATTCAGGGAGAAAGTTGACCAAAAAGCTATACTCATTATCATCCATTAGACTTCACACCTACACATCTACATAAAGGTGACACCTATGGGTAAAGGGATGGCTGCCGAACTCTTATGTTTTTTATTTATTTATTTATTTATTTGGCATTTTCAAAATCATCAGTGGTGAGTACATAATACTTTGATAGGGGAAAAAAAACCTTTACTGATCTGAATTTTTAATGAGGTCCTTAAAATTTAATTGTCTATAGCGGGTGGGAAAAGGGCAGGAATCTGGACACAGTTCTCAGGCAGGGACAGTGACTGCCTTTGGTTTGACTGGAGCATCAGATATGGGGTAGGCAGACCAACGGGGAGCTGAGATCCAGGGGAAGTGAGGGAGACCACCCACCCCCCCTTATTTGGTAAGGGGGCCAGAGAAGAAGTATGCACCCTAGTCAAAGGGCCTCAGCCCCAAATGGCAGATTTTTTTTTTTTTTCTGAGTTAACTAGCCATTTTGAATTATATTTTGAACTGGCATACTTGGTTCATAAATGCAAGCGATGCAGAGCAGAATAAGGACACTCATGACCAAAACAACCCTCTGAGTTTTAATTACTTGACAACATAAAGGAATTTAGCAAGCCCCTATATGGGAAGGGAGGAATACCTATTTATTTACTTTCTTTATTTTTATTTTTTATTACATTCAGCTAGCCACTGTATAATATAGCATTAGTTTCTGATGTAGTGCTCAATGATTCATTAGTTATGTAACACCCAGTGTGCATCACTGTCCTCCTAATACCCATCACCCTGAGGAATGACTATTTAAATTAACCTAAATTACGCTGGTGGGCCTTCGCTTTTCAACAACTCCCAAGCTTTCCTTCACGTGGCAAAAATATCAAAAATAACTACTGAGCTTCTACTTTGTAAGGCATGTCTAGCCAAAGTGAACGACGTAAACTAGGCTTATTGTGGTGATCATTTCACAATCTATGCAGATATTGAATCATTATGTCATACACTCAGAACTAATGTAGTATTACAAGTCAGTTATATCTCAGCTAAAAAAAAAGAAGTGAATGGTGGAATGAGGAGGGATAGAGATGAGGGAATGAAGAAAACAAAAATTTTAAACACTCACCTGGATCTCTTCCAAGGCATATTCTACCCTCTGAATCGAAGCACGAAAACAACATAAAATGAATAAGAATAGTGTGACATGATTTTTCAATGAAAGAATGAATTTAGTTGAAAAAGTGTCAGTTATTTCCAGTCTCTACTTAAATCTTGATAGCCTTCAACTTTCATCATCATCGACTTTCATCATCCTTTTTTTTTTTTTAAGATGTTATTTATTTATTTGACAGACAGAGATCACAAGTAGGCGGAGAAGCAGGCTCCCTGCTGAGCAAAGACGCCCCCCAATGTGGGGCTCGATCCCAGGACCCTGGGATCATGACCTGAGCCGAAGGCAGAGGCTTTAACCCACTGAACCTCCCAGGCACTCCTCATCATCAGGTTCTTAACTATTTGGAGTCTTTTCAGTGTGTCTGATTTCTTTTCTCCGGTAGAATCCCTTTCTCTAGCTTTATGAAAACATCTAGCAAGGCCTAGGAGCCAAAACGGAAAATCAGGGGACTAGAAATGAGTCATGTCGTTATTTTTTTAAATGTAAACTTTTAATGGAAATATTCCGTCCATACCGAAGAGGCCCAAGAGTCATAAACTACAGCTTAAATCATTTTGATCTTTACGTGGGTTTTCTTTTTTTCCCACTTACTTTTTTCTTCTCCAAACCTAGAGTCTCCCTTTTTCCACCAAGTACGTCATTCCCCTGTTTTGTCTGGGGGACAAACTAATGCTCAGAGACTGACACTGTCTTTGTCAATAGTTCATTTAACATAGGTTCCCTGTGGGAATTTTACGAGCTGATATATCATACAGGATAATATCTCTTAATAAGCCAAAAAGGAAACAACATACTCCAAATTAATAGCTTGGTCACACTATTGCTTCAGGCAAGAGGAGTTGAAAGAGAGAACGGAATGTGCCTTGTCCTGATGGGCTGCTGCAAGGTTCTCATCCCTGCAAGGTTCTCACCCCTGCAGATAAAAGTTGCCTTTTCTGTGGCAGGAGCTAATGCCCCAAGGTTTTTGGAGCACTATCTAGATTAGCAGAATCACCTTGCATAAACTAAACACTCTCAGACCTCACAAACTCTCTAAATGTCCCCTGGCCATAGTTAATTCCTCTAATTTTTTTTTTTAGAAGAGAGAAAGAGTGTGTGCAGGGTGGGGCAGGGGAGAGGCAGAGGGAGATTGAGAATCTTTATTTATTTTATTTTTTAAGATTTTATTTATTTATTTGACAGAGAGAAAGAACACAAGCAGGCAGAGTAGCAGGCAGAGGGAAGGAGAGAAGAAGGCTCCCCACCGAGCAAGGAGCCTGACACGGGACTGGATCCCAGGACCCTGGGATCATGACCTGAGCCAAAGGCAGACACTTAACGACTGGGCCACCCAGGCTCCCTGAGATTGAGAATCTTAATGAAGCAGGCTCCACGCTCGACATGTGGAGCCCGACATGGGGCTTGATGTCACCGTGACTGTGAAATCATGACCTGAGCCGAAATCAAGTCAGTTGCTAAATTAACTGGGCCATCCACGTGCCTCTCCTTCCCTGTTTTTACTGATAAGTCCCCAGCAGCACCCTGTGGGAGCTGAGCTATTGAGTCCTTATCAACAACAACAGATAAGATAGGATATCCTGATACAGCTTACTTCCCTCTCTCTCTTTTTTTTTTTTTTGCCATAAACGAGTGGATCTGAAATCATACTCTTCTCCTTCAGACCCATCGCCTTCACGAACAGAGAATTTTAAAGCCTGTTTGCCATCTCACATGAGCTGTTATTTTCCTGCTTCTTCCTTTCCTCCTCTACTCCCAGAGAAACATCAGAGTCATTCTCCCTGAGAAGGACAGATGTAAAATGATGCCTCCTGTCCTATGTCTTATTTCACCCTGTGAAACAGCTTATGCTGGCCATGTAAGAGGAAAAAAAAGAAAAACAACATAGGGAAAAAAGTAAACTTACACTCTCTGTTGACCAGATAAAATATAGACTTACAGTAAGGAAAAGGCTAAGAGAAGAACTACATGAAGAGAAAAATGGAACAGAGTAGATAGTCCAGAAATAATCCCTAACATATGCAAAGGTATCATAAAAGCAAAGGGGTAGCACAAATCCACGGTGAATACGGGAATACTAAGTAAGTGGTATTAGACGACTAGTTAACCACTTGGACAAAAAGTCAAGCTAGACTCTCACTTTCTATTGTATATCAAAATCAAATCACTGAACTGGATATTTAAATTTAAAATACAAGGGCACCTGGGTGGCTCAGTCAGTTAAGTGTCTGCCTTTGGCTCAGGTCATGATCTCGGGGTGCTGGGATCGATTCCCGAATCGGGCTCCCTACTCAGTGGAGAGCCTGTTTCTTCTTCTGCCTGCTGCTCCCCTGCTGTGCTCTCTCTCTCTCTCTGACAAATAAATAAAATTAAAAAAAAATTAAAATAAAAAAATCAATTAAAATTTTGATTGAATTTCTTATCTCTGTGTAGTAAGATCTACCTAGGCTTGAACGCAGCTAGAGAAATTGACAAAGGAATGTACTGAGGGGAGTGGAATAAGCCATTCCAAAATGTGCCACTCTGGCTCGCGGATTATTTCCAGCGGACTCAAGAGGAGGCTTTCTTTTGTTTCATTTTGTTTTGTTCTTTTTCACCTCCTCCTTAACTGCCTAAAAGACGTTAGATAGGGAGCCTGTAGCAGGAAGAGAGCTAATACCAGAAATGGTTTTTTCTATCAGAAAGACTTACCTGCATGGTAAGCAAACATTTCTTTACTAAACATTTGCTCTACTCATTTTCCTGGGAACGGTCTTCCTCCACTTTGAAGCTCCAGACCCCTTTCCTGGTTCTCCTTAGCTCAGGATGATATATAAACCTTAATTACCTGATTGCGGAGGAGTCTCATGTTTCTATGGGCGCCCATATGTAAAAAATGTGCTCTTCTCAGGGTGTCTGGGTGGCTCAGCCGGTTGAGCGTCTGCCTTCAGCTCAACTCCTGGTCTCTGAGTCCTGGGATCTAGCCCCGTAATGGGCTCCTTCCTCAGTGGGGAGTCTGCTGCTCCCTCTCCTTCTTCCCCTACTTGTGCTCTCTCGATAGCTCTCCCTCTCTCTCCAATAAATAAATAAAATCTTGAAAAAAAAAAAAAAAAGAAATGTGCTCTTCTACTGTTAATCTATCTTATGTCAGTTTAATTATTAGGCCAGTCAAAGAACCTAGAAGGGAGAAAGGGAAAGGTTTTCTGAACTTATAATAGCTATAATTTCATAAACACAAAGCATTTTGGTATCCCTAAAAATCTTCATGAGCCACCAATTAGAGATCAGTACCAGAGATAAACAGGTTTCAATATCTAAAAATTTAAACTCTCTCCCTCTCACAAATAAAGCAAAGAAAACAACAAAATTGGAAAAATATGATAATGAAAAGAAAAGCTTAATAAATCCATATTAAGAATTCATTTGTGGGGTGCCTGGGTGGCTCAGTTGTTAAGCATCTGCCTTCGGCTCAGGTCATGATCTCAGGATCCTGGGATCGAGCCCCGCATCAGGCTTTCTGCTCAGCGGAGAGCCTGCTTCTCCCTCTCTCTCTGCCTGCCTCTCTGCCTACTTGTGCTCTCTGTCTCTGTCAAATAAATAAATAAAAAAAAATTAAAAGAAAAAAAAAGATTTCATATGCCTAACAAAGCCAATACCTCACATCCATTTAATAAGTGACAAAAATAGATGAACAGTGAATTTATATACAAGAAAATTTCTGTTGTTGAAGCAATTACAGGATATGGAAAAAGAGATTTTTTTTTCAACTCATTTTGTAAAGTACACATAGCCCTGAATCTATAAACATAATACAAGCAATTTATTTCTAGGAAACCGAGGTAGGAAAATCCTATATTTCAACATCAAACATCCTGAAAAATTTTTTCTTGATAATTTAACACCCCTTCCTGATTAAAAAAAAAAAAAAAATGCCAGGGAGCTTCCGTTGGAAGGAAGAGTCCCTAACTTGAAAAATAACTGTCAAATCCGGATGATCAGCAGACGCATGAAAAAGATGCTCAACATCACCTGGGAACATCATCTGGGAAACAAATCAAAACCACAATGAGGTATCACTTCACACCTGTCAGAATGCCGAAATCAACAACGCAAGAAGCCACAGGTGTCGGTGAGGATGTGGAGAAAGGGGAGCCCTCGTGCACAGTTGCTGGGAATGCAAGCTGGTACAGCCCCTGGGGAAAATAGTATGGAGTTTCCTCAGAAACTTAAAAATAGAACTACCCTATGACCCAGTAATTGCACTACTGGGTATTTACCCAAAAGATACAAAAACATAAGTTCAAAGGGATACATGCACTCCGATGTTTACAGCAGCATTATTTACAACAGCTAAATTAGAAACAGCCCAAGGGTCCATCGATTGATGAATGGTCAAAGAAGATGTGGTATATACACACAACGGAATATTACTCATTCATAAAAAAAATGAAATCTTGCCATTTGCAACAACATGAATCTGTAACAATCTAGAGGGTATTATGCTAAGTGAAATAAGTCAGTCAGAAATAGACAAATATCATGTGATTTCACTCATATGTGGAATTTAAGAAATAAAACAAATGAACAAAGGAAAAAGAGACAGAGAGGGAAACCAAGAAAAAGACTTAACTTAATTGTGGAGAACTGAGGGTTACCAGAAGGGAGGGGAGTGGGGGGATGAATCCTATAAGAAAATTAAGACACTAAATGAGAAAAAAGCATATTGTTATGTATTCATTAAATGTTTGGATTGAAAGTATCCTTAAAGATTGTCTAGTCTAACTCCCTCACTCCCTTATTTGGGAAGGTAGACATTGGACTGAGAGCTGAATTGTGCAGTTCGGGTACCTCACTTTCCAGCCTGTGCTCTCTCTCCTCTGCAGTGCGGCCTGTCCTGCCACCATGACATGGAAAAAGGAGTGTCTCATTTCCTGTTCAGATCCTCACCCTCTCATGTTGGTTTGCTGGGTCTGTTCTGCCTGCAGAAATTCCAGAAGTTGTGTTCTTCTGACCAGGGAACACTGGTCAAATGTTCTTTATTAGACTTTCATTACATTTTTGGAGGCGTTTCTTGGAACACATCCCAGAAAGAAGAACTGGTCTTTGCCCTCTGGTAAGGTTTTGTTTTGTTTTGTTTTTTTTTAAAGATTTTATTTATTTATTTGACAGAGATAGAGAGAGCTTGGACACGAGCAGGGGAAGAAGCAGCCTCCTTACTGAGCAGGGAGCCGGATGTGGGACTCGATCCCAGTACCCTGGGATCAGACACTTAACCCACTGAGCCACCCAGGTGCCCCTTATTTAGGATTTTAGGAAGGAGCTAATTTATTCTAGAATTTTCTAGGCCAGTAGCCACTGGGACGTCCAGATGATACTTTCTTCTAAACGGAGTATATGTTAAATGCAAGTTGCTTTTGTAAACAACTGACAACCCAGTTGAGTCCTTGCAGGTCTCAGGTTGGACGTCCTTCTTCCTGGCTCTGTCCTTTACCCTCAGCTCTACTTTCCCCAGCGATTGCTGGATTTCTCAGAATTCCCTTGCACAATCAATTAATGAATAACAGCTTCAATTTTTGAGGTCCAAATGCCCTACTTCCTTAGTCATGGTAATTATTTCTCTCTTTCCCCACTATTTAAATAATTAACAAGATAAAGAGATATATCCAGAACAATTGGGTTCAATTAATTTGCTAGACTGGCTCGCAGACTTCAGGGAAGCACTTTCAACTGGTTTACCAGTTAGTTAAAGGATATGATAGAGGATACAAACGACAGTGGGATGAAGAGATCATAGAGTGAGATCTGGGAGGGTCCCAGGTCCTGGAGCTTCTGTCCTCACGGCACTGGGGTGTGTCACCCTCCTCGGGTGGATATGTTTGCCAGCCTGGAAGTTTCCAGAACCCCAACTATCGGGATTTTATGGAGGCTTCCTCAGAGCATGCTCAATTGTTACTCCATTTCCAGCCCCTCCCCCCACCCTTTTCTGGAGGATGGGGGAGGGGGTCAAGCTGAAAACTCCAAGCTTCTAATGACAGCTTGGTCTTTCTGGTGACCAGCCTTCACCCAGCAGCCCACCTAACGTCACCTCATTAAAATGAAAGACGCTCCTGATGCTCATAGCCCTTGGGGATCGATAAGGGCTTAGGGGCTCTGTGCCCAAAACCGGGGTAGAGACCAGCATGTCTATTTCTGTCATCTCACAGACGGGGACACGGCTGACTGAGGTGGCTGCGAAATGATCACAAGTGTCAACATGGTCGGCTCAGGTTTTTGGCTTGAGCGAATCTGTCAGTGAATCCTCACCTCGAGGCAGGATGCAAATTTCCCCTCAGAAAATCATTTGAAGAGTTTTACACTTCAGAGCTATGATATCAAAGGGGCTGGGAGGCAGGGGAGACGTCATTATGTGTTTTCTGGTGACCAGCTTGTTCTAGCTACACCGCTCTGCAACACCGCTTTCACTTTTCGAAGTGTCTGGAAGATCGCTCCCTTTCCCAACATTTCTTCCCCTAGCATCTGGCCGGCCTTCATGCTTCCAAACAGAAGCCCTTAATTCTGAACACTCTTGCTGACCAGGTTGTCCTTGATGGTGCAGTACTTTCTGGATCCTATTTAAGAGCCTTCCTTTACTTCAGTATCATGAAGACCTTCTCTTAGTGTTTTTTACTTAGATTTATGCTCCATGTGGATGTGAGTTTTCTGTAGGTAGGAGATAAAGGCTCCTTTTATTTTTATATGGCTGGATCCAGTTGATCTGTCCTTATTTATTATAAAGACTATCTTTTTTTCACTTCACTGCAGCGTCATCTTTATCTGTGAATCCAGGAATCATGAATCCGTAAGACTTTTTTTTTTTATTAAGGAATAAATTTAATTTTTTCATTTTTATTTTTTTTAAGTAGTCTCCACACCCAGCATGGAGCCCAATGTGGGGCTCGAGCTCAGGACGCTGTGATCAAGACCTGTGCTGAGATCAAGAGTCAGATACTTAGCCAACTGAGTCTCATAGGTGCCCTGAGACTTAAAAAAAAAAATTTTAGGGGCGCTTGGGTGGCTTAGTGGGTTAAGCCTCTGTTTTCAGCTCAGGTCATGATCTTGGGGTCCTGGGATTGAGCCCCGCTTCGGGCTCTCTGCTCAGCAGGGAGCCTGCTTCCTCCTCTCTGCCTGCTGCTCTGCCTACTTGTGATCTCTCTCTGTCAAATAAATAAATAAAATCTTTAAAAATAAAAAAATTGAAAATTAAAAAAATTTTAGATTTACAGAAAAATTGAGCAGAAAGTACGGGGTCCCTATATATCTCTCCCCAGCCTTTCTTTCTTTACATACTTTCTTCTATTACTAAGATCTTCCATGTGGTACATTTGTTACAATTATGAACCAGTATCGACACATTATTACTATTACTCTTATTATTAACTAAAGTCCATATTTTACATTAGGATTCAGTCTATGCATTTTCACTGTACACTTCTAGTGGTTTTGTCAAATGCAAAATGTCAATTGCATCACAGTATCATTCAGTTTCACTGCCCTGAAAATCCCCTGTATCCCACCTACTTGCCCTCCTTCCCTTAAGCTCTAGTAGATGCCGATCCCCTATCCTCCAAAACCAATGTTTATTTTGTTGATTGGCCTGAACTCACTGGCGTACAAAGAGGAACTGCTTTATTTTTCTCCCATCACTTTATCTATTTATCTCTTTATTTATTCACTTTTAATCAAAGGATAGTTGACACACAATGTTATGTCTCCTGTCATTACTTTCAGTGTTGGTATGAGGTATCTTCTGTGACAGCCCTGACACTGGGCTGATCCCACAGCTTTCGGTTCTCTTCTGGTTCTAAGAAGGATATTATTTAGTAATACTTCGTAATTATGACTCATTCTCACCCATTAAAAATTCGGTTTGCCTATTTCAAGATTTTTATCTCAATAGAAGTCAAAGGATCTTCATTACCCTCAGGGGTGAATCCTAGCTAGGGGACCTTCAGTTGGGGAGGGGACTATTTTCTTTGTCATTTCACTCTCTACCCACGCTGTGGTCTCTGGCACCCCCAGAGCAGTGCATGGGGAGAAGGTAAGCAGGCAGGAGTCCTTCCGCTTAGCTGTAGATCTCTCTCATCAGTCCAAGTCTACTGTCATGACAGGTATCTGAGTTGTAACAATGTCACACACAGATGTGTGAGGAATTCTAGCCTTCCCCAGTTATGATGGAGCTTTTGAGAGGGAACACAGAATCCTGCTCATCCTACCCAAGATCTCAGCCCTGGAGATGAACTCCACAACATCAAGGCCCTGGGAAGAAGTTATTCTGTTGCGATCCAACCAAAAGTTTTGAGCCACACAACTTTTGTCCCATAAGAAAACCCTCAATTGTACCTCATTTCCTCCCTGGCTTCCTTCTGCTGAGTAGTGATAATGTCAATAATTGTCTTACCTTCTTTGTGTTCCAAATGGGATTCAGGCACCAGTCTTCACGTTCACATTCCCCCAAAAACCAGGAATTGCAAGAGGGGGTTTCCCAGCAACTTCCTCAGAGCAGTCCACTTCAGTGGACTTACTATAATGGTCCTCTGAGATTCTATGATTCATCAAGAGTCCTGCTGGGGAGTGAGGCACAATCTTATTTTCTTTCAAGCACTCTGATCAACTTAAGTATGTAATAAAGAGTTGAACTTTGCCCAAAGAGAGGGCTGGCCTTTGTCTTTGGCCGCTGGGGTGTTGCCTAGGGGACTTGAACTAAGCCAGAAAGTTTAAAAATGTGATTTATGGTAGGGGCTCTGGGTACCGGTTCAACTTCTCAGAAGGACTGGAGACTGATGGCCACAGATCCCCAGTCAAGACTCTGGACATCAAGGCTCAGATAAGCTTCCTTCATTGGCCGTACTCAGTGTATATTGTTGTACCTCATTGCTGAGAGGATTTAATGCTCTCTGTGACTCCATAGAGAAGGGACAACTGGAAGCTCCGTTTTTGGAATCTTTCTGGACTCTGCCCCATCTATCTGTTCCCTTGGTCAGTTTTAATCTGTATCTTCTATAAGATACACACAACCACAACCATGTAATAACACAACCACGAGTATAACAGCTTTCAATGATCAAAACTGAGGGTGTTTTGGGGAACCCTCTCAACTTGCAATTAGTGTCAGAAGTAAGGGTAGTTTGTGGACAGTTCCCTAACTCTGTTGTGTATGTGTGTGTGTGTGTGTGTGTGTGTGTGTGTGTGTTTCTCCACACCACCAAGCCATTAACTCAACTTTCTATGGATACTGACTGGATGTCCCACAAATTTAACTCAATTCTGACACTATCTACCTGGAGATACAGTCAGATCCCACAGGTTAAGAGGGTTCAGTTCCACAAGACTGCTCCTTCCACCCCCCACTTCAGATGCCGATAGCAAGTTCTGGTTGTTACCTGCGCTTCTGACTGGTTATAAACTGGAAGTTCCTATAATCCCTTCTTTAGGTTCAACTGACATATTAGAGCAGCTTATGAACCTCAGAGAAACATTTTTGCTCACTAGATTGCCAGTTTATTACATAGGATATTAAAGGAAATAAATGAACAGCCAGATATAGAGATACACAGGGTGAGGTCCAGAAGGGTCCTAAACACCAGCACTTCTGTCTCTGCGGAGTTTGGGGCCTGGCATATGAATACAATTCTGGTTACCAACCTGACAGCTATCTTAACCCCGTCCTTTCGTTTTTTTGTTTTTTTTTTTTTTAAGATTTTATTTATTTATTTGACAGACAGAGATCACAAATAGAGAGGCAGGCAGAGAGAGAGAGGGAAGCAGGCTCCCTGCTGAGCAGAGAGCCCGATTCGGGACTCGATCCCAGGACCCTGAGATCATGACCTGAGCCGAAGGCAGCAGCTTAACCCACTGAGGCACCCAGGTGCCCCGTCCTTTCGGTTTTTAAGGAGGCTCCATTACATAGGTATACATGATTAGATCATTGACCATTGGTGATTGATCCAAACTCTAGCCTCTTTCCCCTCCTCACAGGTCAAGAGATGGCACTCAAAATTCCAACCTTGTATTCATGGTTGGATCCCCTGGCAACCAGCAACCCCATCCTCGTATAAGGAAAGTTTCCTTAGGGGAAATCCCTTAGGGGATTTCCAAAAGTCACCTGATTAACATAAACTCAGTTGTGGTGGAAAGGGGCTTGTTATGAGTAACAAGACAACCGTTTCGCCTTCATGGCTCTGAAGTAATTTCAGAACAAAGGCCCAAATATTATAACAAAATAAGCTCTTATTGCTCTTATGTTTGGGGAGTTTTGGGAGTTGTGAGCCAGGAACACTGAATGAAAACCAAACCATATATTTATTGTAAATCACAACATCACATTAACTTTACACTAAGTATTTTTCCCCATCTCCCTCCTCACTAGGACACTGTGGACAAGTGCAAGTCCTTTCTCTTCCACTGGACCCCCTTTTACCCACACCTCAGTTGTCCTTTGTTAACCTTAAAAGCAAAACTGCCAGTTATTTTACCAGCAAAAGATGAGTTTATTTGGGAATAGCAGAGAGTTGCAATCTAGAACAAGCAAAGCTGTGACAAAACCATAGGTAAGTCCACAGAACAAAGGAGAGGACCACTCTTCCATAGAAGAAAGAAGGGAGAGGAGTTAGGAAGGACAGTTTCAACAGAAAATCCATTGCAGTAACTTGGGAGTTCGGAGTATGACTTCTCATTGGCTGAGTGTGACAGTCTCCCATTGGCTGGGCTGTTGCTGGGGGAGGAGGAAAGCCTTCCTTCATCCTGCTGGGATAATAATGTAGTACCCATGTATAAGATCTTTCTCTTCCTGTAGGATTTGCCTCTGACAACGAGTGGCAGGGCTGAGAGCACTTCCCTTCCAGTCTCCTGACTCCATTCTACACGAGGTTTCCTTTTATTAATTTTCACAACTTCTGCCATGATTCTCTTTCAAGGAACTTCATCTTCTGCTCCTGTAGACTATACAGAGTGGGGTTGAAAATGTTAAACCAGTGTGGCTGTCTGTGGTAAGGGCACCTGGGATTTGTTTTAGTCAGGTATGGGAAGACAAGCAGACATGGAAATGACTGTCTTGAGGAAGGAGTTTATATTCACAGATCCCAGGAGGAGGGGCATACCATGCAGGTCCACATGGGAAAGGACCAGCCTGCTGGGGAGGCAAAGGGAGTGAGGGGAAAATGTGGGCAAGAGCTTTTATAGGAAGGAGTGGGTAAGACAGGCCAATCAGGCTTCCGGTGGGTTAGTTTGCATAATCTCAGTGAACTGAAAGGGGATGTAGGGCTGGATGTAGGGGTTGTCCCTTCAGGATGTAGGGGCTGTCCCCGGTCATCTGGTACCTGGCCTCCAGTGACTTGGGCAGAGGAATAGTGGCCTGGAGTAAGAGGTCTCATAAAAGAAGTGACTGGGGGATATGGACTTTGGATTAGTTGATTTGCGTATGAAAGACATGCTCACAGGCAAGCTCCCTCTAGGAATTAACTAACTCTGGGAGGGGTAGTCTCTCCAGGATCAGCCAACCTCAAACTGTTAAAGCATCAAAAATGCAAAATAGAAGACATAACTAATACACTGTCTTTTATTATTACTATGAGGCTATGTCTAGCATATCCTCTAGTATTTGGGGATACAGCTGTCCTTACTTATGGATATTTAGATGAAAGTCTGAAGCACCAGGAAAATTTCATTTACTGCCCTTGCATAAAAGAAAGAAACAAGATGGAGAGACAACAGGCCTGGCCGTGATACTTTGCCTCTCCTCTGCTCTGTCGGTGGGATGATTGTTGACACTATAGAGAAGGGGAAACTTTTTCCCTCTACCCTACTAGGTTCTCTGTCTGGGGCCCGGAAAACTAGACCAACAAAAGACAGATGAACAAGAGAAAAACAGTTTATAAATGCAGGAGAGCACATCAAGTAGGAGAAAGCTCAGTGACTGGTAACTCAAAAGGGTGGTTGAAACCAGGGCTTTTGTAAAATCTTTGCGAAGAACGATATGTACAGAAGTGAAGGCAAAGGGTTTTAGGCTTCCAAGAGCAGCAGACTGTAGGAAGGTAAGTATCTGGGGCAAACTAAGGTGGTGCCAACTTTCCTTTTTTTTCATGGCCATAAAAATTCCCTGAGAGAGGGATTTATGGAAGTTCTAATTTCTTGGAAGTTTCTACTTTTAGTCAGATAAAGGATGCTCCAGAAAGCTTCTCATTTGCCTCTAGCTCAAAAAATATCTTTGTGCCCAACTGGCATATTTTGGGATGGCATATTCTGGTCCCCTCTATGTTGTATCAGGTGAGAGATGACTCATTCTCTCAGAAATTGGAAGTCTGCAAAACAATATGGCAAGTCAAAAAGAGTTAACTTTATAACCTAACTTCTATGCCTACTCATGACCTTTTCTTTTTATTTTGTGAAACAATGAACAATTACTGAGCGTTTAAGAAATTTTTTAAAAAGATTTTATTTATTTGAGAGAATGAGGGAGAGAGAGCATGAGAGAGGAGAAGGTCAGAGGGAGAAACAGACTCCCCAAGGAGCTGGGAGCCCGATGCGGAACTCGATCCTGGAAGTCTGGGATCATGACCTGAGCCGAAGCCAGTCGCTCAACCAACTGAGCCACCCAGGCGCCCAAACAATTACTGAGCATTTAATCAATGCTTGCTTAACAAAGAGTGAATATGAATTCTATCGACACTTCTAACATGTTATTTGGAATGACTATCATCAGGACTCTCTCATTTAATCTCCTTCTGAACAGCTTTAGAGAAAATAAAAATTCTAATTTGGAGAGTTAATAACATGCCCAACCTTGGTGGCGGAGGACCCATTTCTAAAATTTGGCCTTTTTGCTCACTAACCAACTGTCACTGACTATGAGGGAATCAAACAGCCATTGACTCCCAAGGTCAGGCTCAGGGTCCACATAGCATTTTTAATCTTCAGCACTGTTGTGCTAAGGAGCCCAAATGGGCTCACAGAGACTCGGACTTAACTGCGTGTTATCCCACGCAGTGCTAAACTCTAGCCCAGAAGCACAGATAAAGGATTGAAATGGTTCATAGGTACTGATGTGGAAAGAGCTCCAGGATGGAGTTAGATGAAAAAACTGTAGAACGCACATCTTTATACAAATATGCAAATCATTTGCACTGAAATTAAGTTAAGGCAAATATATGTTCACTTTTGGCTTTGTATAGAATATCTCAAGAAAGGTGAATAAGAAACTGCATTAACCCTTCTAATATGCAGGTGAGTTGTCATTTTAGTTGAATGTCTATTGAGAGCAGGATTTGGTAGGAATGGGATATGGACTGTAAGCCTGAGAGGACACTCTGGGAGAAGAAACAGTGTCCTGTGTGGGAAAGACACCAAGTACACATTTTGCCTTCTTAGCCATCTCCCCTGGGGCTTGCCAGTCCCTGTGTACCTGCCGCCCTTCTGAGGGTGTGTATATTATCATTTTTACTAACAGTTTTGCAGGAAAAAAAATCATTGCTTATTTTTAATTGAATGCTTTGTAATTATTACTATCATAGACATGCTTGAAATTCTTCTATGTGGAGAACACGTAAAATGAATGTCCTTTGCAGAAAATGAGGAGTGACTTCTTTTAATACAGAGAAAATACTTGTTTCGGAGAAGAGTCCACCCATCTTTTTTTTAAAGAAGCAGTCACTGGTGCTGGTCATAGCTGTGGTAGCTGTGTGCCTCACCCAGCCACTGTAACTGTCTGAGCTCTGGTTTCCTAGATGTTTTGGTAACACCTGCCCTTCCAACCTTAGACTAGGGAAGTGTGGTTATAGACAAGGATCAAATGACATAAACTAAGAAAAACACTTTAAATGAAGAGAAATCTGAATTTAAGTTTAAAGGAAACTACATTGGGGCACCAGGGTGGCTCAGTCTATTAAGCATCTGACTCGGCTTTGGCTCAGGTCATGATCTTAGGGTTGCAAGATCGAGCCCCACATCGGGCTCCATGCTCGGCGGGGATCTGCTTGAAGATTCTCTCCTCCTCCACCCACGCTCTCTCTCTCTCTCTCTCTCTCCCTCTCAAATAAAAAAATAATGCTTTAAAAAAATACAGGAAATTGCATTGTGCCTAATGGATGTGTTGTTATAACATCAAAAGTGTGGCTCTTGGAGTGTGGTAATAGCTGTGTAGGCGTGCAAATGTACTTAATGTCACTGAAAAATGGTCAGACTGGTAAGGTTTATGTTATATACATTTTACTATATAAAACAATTTTTAAAATGACTCTTGGCACTTGTCTGTAGGCTTTGAGGTGCTCCATTTCTCGGGTATGGGCATATAGTGAAGCCAGAATACGGAGGATTCTCACCTTGTTTATTCCCAGGCCTCCAAGAAATATGGAAGAAATTAGGTTGGTGACATTGGTATTGGCATCACAGCCCAACCATGGCCTCAGTTTCCTCCTTTCTAGATCAGTGGTATGTGTTCTTTTTTAAAAGATTTTATTTATTTATTTGACAGAGAGAGATCACAAATAGGCAGAGAGGCAGGCAGAGAGAGAGAGAGAGGAGGAAGTAGGCTCTCCGCTGAGATCCCAGGACCCTGAGATCCTGACCTGAGCCGAAGGCAGAGGCTTAACCCACTGAGCCACCCAGGCGCCCCCCGTGGTGTGTGTTTTTGTCTGCAGCAGTTTCTTTCTGAAAGTAGAGGAAGCAGGGATTGGCAACCAGCATATTATAGAATATATGAATTCAGATCAGTGACTCTAAACTCTCCTGTCCGTGACTGTCTGTCTAATCAACTCACTATCGAAACAAAAATCAAAAGACTGCTGTGAATTGTGTAAGACTGATGATTCACAGACCTGTACCCCTGAAGCAAAGAATACATTATATGTTAATTAAAAAAAAAAAACCTTTTAGATAACTAATTGAGTCTCTCCCTGCAAGCTCAGGAGGGAATGAAATGGACTGATTGGAATGCCATCTCTTTTCTTTTCTCTTCCCACTCCCTAAAAGGAGTAGGGCCGGAGCCAAGGCTGGCTGCCAGAGTCAAAGAAGGGCAAAGAGGAGTCCAATCAAATCCACAAACCAGACCACCTGGCCTGTGGGTCAGGTATGCCTGACTTAATAAGGAAACAACCATCAAAAGAATAAGCATGTTCTGGGATTTTTGTTTTGTGCAGAGTGTTTGTCTTGGACTAAGTCCTCTGGTGCAAGTCTAGATCAATGCGAAGGGTGTGCCACGGGTGGTTGGAAGGTTTAAACCTTCCAGGCTTTCTCAGGGAGATGTACAGATCCCAACTTGCTTTTAGTGGATGAATAGATACAAGTCGGCCAGTTCTCCTAGCACAGAGGACCACGGACATCATTCATTTTGACACAAATCCTCAGATATATGAGTCTCAAGATGGAAGTAAGAAACTGGTTAAAGCAAGGGAATTAATAATGATCTTGCAGATTACAAAAAGAGTTTAACAAGCTTGAGGTTCACATTTCCCTTGTGAATTATTCATCTTCCTTCTTTAGAAAGAGCCTAGGAGCCATACTTTACAAACGACCCAGGTAGAAGCCTTGAGAGCCCTCCGTTCACTCTCAGAACAGCCACCCTGCCGCCTCCAGCAACTCGTCTGTTTCGGCCGGGCTGGGCCTGGGTGCAGATGGGGAAACAGGCCTCCTAAGTGAGACCTTCCTGGGTTTGTGCGCTGGTCCTGCCATTTATCAGCTCAATGACACCGAACTGTTTGCTTATCTGTACAATATGTCTCATAATTCATAGCCATCCTAGAGATGTCAACTCATGTCGCGATGGCAGCAAATACGTGCTGACAACTGTTGAAGGCCCAGGAACTGCTCCGAAGTGTCCCATCTGGTCTATCTCTTAAAATTCTGCTCAAGTTGGCCCAAAGAACAAATAATCCAATCAAGAAATGGGCAGAAGACATGAACAGACATTTCTGCAAAGAAGACATCCAGATGACCAACAGACACATGAAAAAGTGCTCCACATCACTCGGCATCAGGGAAATACAAATCAAAACCACAATGAGATATCACCTCACACCAGTCAGAATGGCTAAAATTAACAAGTCAGGAAATGACAGATGCTGGCGAGGATGTGGAGAAAGGGGAACCCTCCTACACTGTTGGTGGGAATGCAAGCTGGTGCAACCACTCTGGAAAACAGCATGGAGGTTAATCAAAATGTTGAAAATAGAACTACCCTATGACCCAGCAATTGCATTACTGGGTATTTACCCTAAAGATACAAACGTAGTGATCCGAAGGGGCACGTGCACCCAAATGTTTATAGCAGCAATGTCTACAATAGCCAAACTATGGAAAGAACCTAGATGTCCATCAACAGATGAATGGATAAAGAAGATGTGGTATATATACACAATGGAATACTATGCAGCCATCAAAAGAAATGAAATCTTGCCATTTGCGACGACGTGGATGGAACTAGAGGGTGTCATGCTTAGCAAAATAAGTCAATCAGAAAAAGACAACTATCATATGATCTCCCTGATATGAGGGAGAGGAGATGCAACATGGGGGGTTAAGGGGGTAGGAGAAGAGTAAATGAAACAAGATGGGATTGGGAAGGAGACAAACCATAAGTGACTCTTAATCTCACAAAACAAACTGAGGGTTGCTGGGGGGAGGGGGGTTAGGAGAAGGGGGGTGGGGCTATGGACATTGGGGAGGGTATGTGCTATGGTGAGTGCTGTGAAGTGTGTAAACCTGGCGATTCACAAACCTGTACCCCTGGGGATAAAAATATATGTTTATAAAAAATAAAAATAAATAAATAAATAAAAGAAATAAAAAAAATTCTGCTCAGGTTGGAATTCCAAAGCTGAGGTCTGAAGATTGGGTATTTTTTTCAGCTTCCCCAGTTAGTTCTCAGGTAAGTCACCTTGAGAACCGTGGTTGTGTTTTAATGTATAGACAATGACCAGCTGCTTAAATGTATGGCTCTTCTGTCCACACTGGTCATTTCAAATTCCCTAGGGAAGGGAGACTAGTGTGTTAGAGCGGAAAAATCCTCGTGTTTGGTCCGACAGGATTGAGTTTGAATCTATGCATCTGTTTGAGTGTTTGAGTGTCCGTTTCCTCATCTGTAAGGTGGGTGAATAATTCTCCCCCAACCCCCGCACTGTGGGGCAAATTAAGAGATAATCCAGGTAAAGGTACAACATATAGGAATTGTTCTAAAATGTGCAAGATGTGAAGGCGAAAGGGAAGAAAGCCCTTAAACACATTCACCCAGGAAACAGAGACAGAGGGTGTGGAGGAGTTAGAAGACGAGGAAAAGCTAGAGAGGGCCTGGGGCTCAGAGTCCTGGAGGACAAATCTCTGCCCTATTACCACTCTATCCAATGACCTTGAGATCGCGACCTGACCTGAATTCAAGAGTCAGAGGCTTAGCGACGCCTGGGTGGCTCAGTCGGTTAAGCATCTGCCTTCAGCTCAGGTCATGATGCCAGGGTCCTGGGATAGGGCCCCTCTTGGGGCTCCCTGCTAAGCAGGCTCCCTGCTTCTTCCTCTCCTCCCTACTCATGCTCTCTGTCGCTATCTCTGATTCTCTCTTTCTCAAATAAATAAATAAAATCTTTAAAAAAGAGTCAAAGGCTTAACCAACTGAGCCACCTAGGTGCCTCCCAAGCAGGTAACTTTTATACCTTTTAGACAAATAATAAATTTGTGAAAAATTGACAAGAGAAATTAGTTTGGGCTTGGAGCAGTAAATTAGTGAGGAAGTTACAAGGTTTGCTTGGATAGTTTTCTCAGCTCTAACTTCCCTATCTTTGGTGGTGAGGATGTCTAACTCCTGGTACAGGAAGGGAACCTTTTACATCAGAGATTTATTTCCTGCTTCCAGGAGGAAAAGAAGGTTCAAACTGTCCTTCTTGCACTGGTTATTTCTCAAGAAACTCTAATTAAAAATAACCCATATGCAAAGTGGTTTATTTTGGGGGGCATACTCTGCCCCCTTCACTAACCAGCTAGTTTACATGTTGACAAATTGCCAAAGTCCCTCTTCTGAATGGTTGGAAATTGGACGTCGGTTCCTTTAAGAAGCATTTCTTGTTTGAGTGAGTCATCCTTGTCCTTTTGCTTTAGGAATCAGATTTATTTTCTAGAGGTTTCTGTTGAGGAATTTTTTTTCTTGCTAACGGAAGACCAGATTCTGCTCTTGTCTCTTGGGACTTGTTTTTTTTTTTTTTTTAAAGCCCTGCTGAATTCACTAGTAAATTTTGAATGTGGAGAACAGGAAGTGAGTCCACTGAGGGAAGCAGAAGGTGGCCTTATCGAAAGTAAAAGAAAACTTCTTCCTGGAGGTGTTTCCATCCACACTCTCCTCATCCCCACCCTCTTTCAAGGGATTTTTCTCGGGCTGGGTGGACAGGCCTTAGGAGTCTGTGACGTTAGACCGCTCAGGGGTCTTGGCATCGGGTGCTCTGTGGATGTCGTTGGGACAGGGGGACCAGGTGAGTGCCTGGTGCAGAGTGGCTTCTGATACTGTGTTTCCCGGACTCATTCAGCAGTCGGAGTGGGGACACCTCAGGGTCCTGCCAGGGCCCCACGTCTCTGAGTGGGCTTTCTCTCTGCCCTGCAGCCTTGGGCCTTGCTACATGGAATCTGAGGGATCTCCAGTACTCTGCTACATTTCCCTCAGTGTCTCCCCTGCCGCCTCAAATATAGACACAGTGTCTCTCTTCCTGCCTGATCAGTTTGGAGATTCCAAAAGACACTGTTTACCTACTTCATTTGTTTTCTTTTCCATGTGGGCAGAGGGTTGAGATCCCGCCCACTGCCTTCTGCCATCTCCGCAACTCCCCCCACCACCATCCTTCCTACCCTCCCTGCTGCCTCCCAAAAGATAGCTCTTTAAAACTTTTTTTTAAAAATATTTTATTTGTTTATTTGACAGAGAGTTAGAGAGCACAAGTAAGCAGAGCATCAGGGAGAGGGGGAGAGAGAAGCAGGTTCTCTGCTGAGCAGGGAGCCCGATGCAGGGCTCGATCCCAGGACCCTGGAATCATGACCTGAGCTGAAGGCAGCTGCTTAACCAACTGAGCCACCCGGGCGCCCCTCTCTAAAACTTTTGATACTATCCCTGAATTGGTCTGTATCTTTGCAAAGTCTATCACTGTTTTGTGTGTACACACTATTTTTTCACTATGAACTGGAACAAGTAAGTCATTTCTCTGTGCTTCTGTTTCCTCAGCATCAAATAGGGTTTGTACTACCTCGTGAGGTGGTACTGCGGATTTAATGAGATAATACATGTTAACTGCTTGCGGCTGTGCCTGGCGCTACGAAGTTCTCAGTAAATATTAGCGATTCTTCCTATATATTGGTATTATTTGGATTATATTTTACTCATTCTGCTTCTTTCTTTCCTTATTTATTTTTAAAGATTTTATTTATTTATTTGACAGAGATCACAAGTAGGCAGAGAGGCAGGCAGAGAGAGAGGAGGAAGCAGGCTCCCCACCGAGCAGAGAGCCCGATGTGGGGCTCGATCCCAGGACCCTGGGATCATGACCTGAGCCGAAGGCAGAGGCTTTAACCCACTGAGCCACCCAGGCACCCCTGCTTCTTTTTTTAAAGGGAGAGCTCTGGCACTTGAAATTCCCTGTTTTGCCAGGTCCCAGTTTCTGCCCTACATGGTATTACATGCCGGGCAGACATCACAATCCTCTATAAAGAAGAACTAAGAACTTGCCCACCCATCCTTGGTCTGGATCCCACCTGCAAACCTTAGCCAATCTGATGGGTAGAAAGTGGGTACCATGTCGCTTCATCTTGTCTTTCTCAGATTATTAAAGTTTCTGAGCATCACCTCGTACATGCCTTGGCTTTGTAAGCATCCCCATCAAGGAACTCCCCATTCAGACCCATTGTCCCTCCATGGACTTTCTTCTTCTCGTGGATTTGAGGGAAACATTGGTAGCTCATGGATTTGCTCCCCCGTGGCAGGTTCTGGGAACACACATGTGAAGGGTGTGGTGTGCTCCTGCCCTTGTGAAGCTCACAGCCCCGCACAGGAACTGGCCACAAAATAGTGGAATGAATGCTGGGTGGGGGGAGGGGAGGCTCAGGAAGCATCAAGAATCAGGGAATCCCTCCTAGATTAGGATTTCCCTCCTAACAGGATTTCCTTCTGTTGCTGTGTTTTCACTTGGACTTCACGGGCAGAATCTAATGGGAGTGAAGGTCGTGGAGGGTTCGTTACCCAGCCCTCTACTGGTGGAAAGGCACTTCCTAGACACCTCCTTTAATCCGCTTGGCTCTAAGATGCTCTCAGCCCTCTGAAACTCATATTCTATTTGGGAAAAGAAAAAAGACAGTTTCAAAGAAGGGCAGTGTTTGATTTTTTTTATTTCTTTACATCAGAAAACATTTCAGTTGATTCACAGCAAAAAGGCTAGGCTTAATGTGTTTTGCGCAGTTCCATCTCCAGGGCCCAGACCATGCTAAAGACCCTAGGATTTGTTTTTCTCTTGGGTAAGGTCATCTGGGC
Source organism: Enhydra lutris kenyoni (assembly GCF_002288905.1). NCBI lineage: Eukaryota > Metazoa > Chordata > Mammalia > Carnivora > Mustelidae > Enhydra > Enhydra lutris. The sequence goes on from NW_019154085.1 coordinate 13,259,089, forward strand.
CTCTCAAGAAAGGCCTTTGATTCCAGACGTTTCCAGGCCGCTGAGGGTGGGATCTGGTGGTCTTGGGGCCCACGGAGGTGACCCTCATATTCTAACGTAGATGGGAAACCCTGAGAGTTAGCTGTGGGGCTTAGCAGACCCTCTGAGAGCCATGATGAGGGCCCCACAGTTTTCAGATCTCTCAGAAGTTCTCGGTCAATATTTACTGAATTAAAACATTCAAGTCTTCATAATGAACCCAGAAAAATCTGTAAATTCTTGAAATAGGAAGAGAGGGGGTTCTTAGTTATCATCCAATCCAACTTTCTAATTTTGGAACGTGGTAAGGAGTTTGCAAAAGCAGAATGACCCATCCAAAGTCTCACAGCCAGAGCCAAAGCTCAGGTGGCCCAATTTTCCACCCAGAACCCTGTCCCCTGTTCCTTTCAGATTGTTAAGTTCTGGAGGTAGGATTGTTGAGTTCTGGGAGGAGGTGCTGCTCCTAAATGAGTCAGTCATTTCGTAAACAGGAAGTAGACTGAGCAGTTCCTGTTCTCTCTCGGCTCTTCACTCTTGTTTTATTCACTTCAGGAGAAAACAGGCCTGTGAAGAAGCTGCTGCCTCTGTACTGTGAAGGTCCCAGGACTGGCTTCTTTGGTAAGGTTGGTTGGGCCTCCCAGAAGAAAGACCTTTAATTTTAGAATTTTCTAGGCTGCGGAGGGTGTGTAAACCAAGAATTAGTCGTCCCTCTGAGAGCCATGGCGAGAGCCCCGTAGACTCTAGATCTCAAGGCCCTCTCCAGCTTAGGTGAGGTTTTTCTGGAATGCTCCAAGTACGACTGTCTGTACAGAGACCTTATCTTTAATTAAATCATGGCCTAAGCAGGGGTAGAGTTGGGACTCTGGAAGGAGGTGACACCATCTAAATCTAGGCCCCGGCACATAACGGTCTGATTGTCACTTTCTGTGGGGTCCCTCTCTCTATTGCAGTGGGTTTATTAAGAATTCCTGGTTTTGAGTTTGGGGAGTATTTTTGTCTTTCAAAAAATTTTTTTATATTTTAGTCTTTGAAAATATTATGATTACATGTCTATTTTTTTGGTTAAATTCCTTCACTGACTTCCAGTTGCAACTAAAATACAATCTGAATCTTTGCAGGGCCTGTCGTTGAAACCCTCAAGGGAGATGCTCAAATCTGAGCTTGCTACCTCTCCTATGAGCTTGTTTCTAAACTGATTTTTCACAGTAGTAATCTGACAATGATAATACATAGATATAAATACTTAAATATCATAATATAAACATTTATATGTATCAAATACTTTTGGGCACAAATTTATTATTACAAATATTAAAGATATATATAGTCTAATACAAATCTATTTATATGGAGTTATGATTTAATAGATATCATATAATTGAAAGTGAAAGAAAATTTCCTGGCATTATTATATCCCCATCACTTTCTTCTACCTTGTATGCATTGTATATGAAAATATTCAAATTTATATATATATTATATATATATATACATATATATAAAAGATTTTATTTATTTATGTGACAGAGAGAGACAGCGAGAGCAGGAACACAAGAAGTGGGGCGGGGGGGTGGGTAGGGAGAGGGAGAAGCAGGCTTCCCGCTAAGCAGGGAGCCTGATACGGGGCTTGATCCCAGGACCCTGGGATCATGACCTGAGCCAAAGGCAAATGCTTAATGACTGAGCCATCCAGGCGCCCAAATTTATATCTTTTATATATGTATATAAACACATTATATGTATGTGTTCACACACACACTGGTATAAGTGGAAGGAAACCACTAAATGTAACCAAAGCATTACTTCTGAATGGCGAGTTTCTTTTTCTTTTTATACTTTTTATACTTTTCTGGACTTTCTCTGAGGAATAAGTGTGACTTTTACATATTTTAGGATCAGAAAAATACAACGTTCTTTGAAAAATATTACTGTAACAAAGTTTCTAGCCCATGATCTTACACAGTAAACCTCAGTCCCATAAAACAAGAACCATGCCACGGTCCGTGTACCCATGGGTCACAGTGCCCAGAGGCGGCCTGTTATCAAAGATGTGAAATTCTGTTGCAGATAATTGCTTTCCAGGCACTACGACTAGAGAGATGTGTGAGCTAAACAAACCAAGACTGAACGTTATGCCATAGTGTGTGGTAAAACCTGGACCAGAAATGAGGCCTTGCCAGCTCTCCATTTTGATGTGATGCAAAAGTCATTTAGAAAGCATTGTCTAATTATTGCAAAGATAATAAAGTGAATGAGATGAGGCAGCTACAGAGGACAGGAGCCGAGTGCCAATCATGTTATAACCAAACTCATATCATCCTGGCCTTGGATTGTTTTATTATTATTATTATTATCATCATTATTATTATTATTATATACTGTCAGAAAATGCTATTGAATATGTAACAGAAGCCTTAAAGAAGCTTTATTCCTTTGAGCTCCGTAGTTCCTACTTCTCAGAAATTATTCTAAGAAAATAATCAGAGGTATACATGGAGATTTGCACCTTAAGATCGTATTCTAACTGTAAGCAGAGACTGGTTATGTAAATCATGTCCAATCCTATGATTTTGTACTTTACAAATTTTAAAATCTGTGCCATAGAAGAGAAAAGTGAAGATATCAAGATATACTTACGATATTACCAATGAAAATTCCACTTACACCTCAGAAGTATGATATGATAAAATATGAGGGAAAATATAAGTATGTATATAAAATGCTTGGTAGGAAAGATAGTAAAATTTTATTAGGTGATTATTGTTGGATGGTGGAACTATAGGTAATTCTTTTTTTTTAATTTTTAAATTTTTTTTAATTAAAAAATTTTTAAATCTTTTTATTTTTTTTTTTAACTATAGGTAATTCTTATTTTCCTTTTTTCTTTTCTGTACTTTCTAAAATGGATACAATAACCACATTTTCAGAAAAAATTATGGAGAAAAAAAAAGATTCCACTTTCGTTTGGTTCTTTGGTTCATTTGATTCTGTAAATGGAGATTTTAACATTAGTTAGAACTGATTTAAAAATTTTAAAGACGTTGGAGCTAATGGTGCTAGACACCGCGGGACCTAGTTTAGATCCTTTCCAGCTTGTGAATAAAAATGGGTTTTTTAAGTAGTGATTTTCGGGGCTCCTGGGTGGCTCAATCAGTTTCGCGACTGCCGTTGGCTCAGATCATGATCCCAGGGTGCTGGGACTGAGCCCCGGCTGGCTCTCTGCTTCTGCCTCTCCCAATGCTCGTGCTCTCCTGCTCTCTTTCTCTGTCAAATAAATGAATGGAATCTTAAAAAAAAAAGAAGTGGTGATTTTCATCTACATATAAGTCCACGTAGAATAAGTAATACATACACACCCTAAAAAATCAAGCAGGAAGCCTGACTTTTCTGCGGCCCTGGCCTGGTGGGCTTCTAGTTCCTCTCCTCCCATACAATCAGCGAAACAGCTTTCTGAGGGTTGGTTCTGTTCAAGGATCTTCTGTGATTACACAAAGCCACATCGTTGTATGAATCCCACAAACCTGATCACGGTGATCTTCCTCTTCTTTTTAAATATTGCCGTCAGGTTTCATTGAACTTCTGCCATGGATCAACAGTGGTTTCTGCCCCTTTGTTCTGTCAAGCAGTGCTGCTGTGAAGAGCTCTGTACATGTTTTTAAGTACATCACTAATGTAGGAGAAACTCCTGGAAGTTAAGTGTGGGGTCTTTTCATATTCTGACCGCTTTGGCCAAATCACTCACCTGTTCCTGTTTTCATTTCACAGTTTCAAAACTCTGTATTGCAAGTTTTGTGTTTCGCCAATTTGGTAGTTGAAAATGGTCTTTTGTAATTTCAGTTTGCCTTTTTTTTTTTTTTTTTGCAGTGAATGAAGTTGACCATCTTTTCAAATGTTTAAAAGCCATCGGTTTTTAAAAAATAAAGCCGCCAATACTTACTTTTCTCTGAACTGTGTGTTTATGATCTTTACCTGTTTATGCATCGGACCGTTGGTCTTTATCTTTCTCTCTCCTTTTTTTAAAATTGACTTTAAGAAAATCAATCCTTTTTCCACCCTCTCCACGTGCAAGATTTATTTATTTTTAGATTTTTGTCTGGCTTATTTTTGCAGAATATTTTAGTCGTTATTTAAGGACATTCATCATCCTTTCTGAAATGGTTTCCAGGTTTTTTGTTGTACTTAGAAAGTATCACTTTTTTTTTAATCACTGCATGATTATTTTAAACAATTCTCCAAAGTTTCTTTCCTTCGTATTTTAATGTTCAGCTTTGAGTCTCTGACTCATCTGCAGCTTATTTTAATGTAAAGAATTCAGTTACGATCCATTTCAGTTTGTTCTAGAAGTCTGCCCGATCGTTCTAATCCCATGTACGGTATGTTAACACCTCAAGGTGGATAGCCCTTTGTGTAGGTGGGTTCACTTTGGCTATTTTTCATTGTTAACTTTTTTTTTTTAAGATTTTTTATCTATTTATTTGACAGAGAGAGATCACAAGCAGGCAGAGAGGCAGGCAGAGAGAGAGAGGAGGAAGCAGGCTCCCTGCTGAGCAGAGAGCCCAATGCGGGGCTCGATCCCAGGACTCTGAGACCACGACCTGAGCCGAAGGCAGCGGCTTAACCCACTGAGCCACCCAGGCGCCCCTCATTGTTAACTTCTAATCAACATGCTACTTTCTAATTTCACTGTTAACCTTCTAAAAGAGACAATGGACTGTACTATTTGTGTTCTTTGGAAATCTCATACTAAGATTTTCTTTGTGGACAATTTTGGTGACTATTTGGTATGTGTTTGAAAGGACATGTATTTGCTACTGGGAGGAAATATGGTTAGAGTTTTCACCTGGGTCACTTCGATCTATGAGTCTCCTACTTAGTCTACTAGATTTTCTATTTTCTGAAAAAGGTATGTGGAAGTTTCCTGCTATTTTGGGGGCAAATACGTTCTCTGAGTTTTCTTAAGTTCTTTTTTAAAGTTTAAGTTCTTCTAATACTTTCTTTTCTTTTAAGAACACAAATGTAGGGGTGCCTGAGGGGCTCAGTTGGTTAAGCTACTGACCCCCTTTTTTTTCTTCCTTGAATATGTAATGGAAATCATCAATGAAGCTGTGGAGGGCTACAGTTTTCTCTGTGGGAATGTTTTTAATTGCAAATTTATTTTTATTTTTTCAGTTTTTACTTATTTTTTTTATTAACATATAATGTATTATTTGCTCCAGAGGTACAGGTCTGTGGATCATCAGCTTACACACTTCACAGCACTCACTATAGCACGTGCTCTCCCCAGTGTCCAACACTCAGCCACCCTATTGATAACCCCCCACCCCTCAGCAACCCACAGTAAGCTACCGACTCTTGATGTCAGCTGAGGTCTTGATCTCAAGATCGTGAGTTCAAGTCTGCACTGGGCTACAAGCTGGGCGCTGGGTGTGGAGCCTACTTGAAAAACAAAACAAAACACAATTGTGGTTGTGTTGCTTCCTCCTCTGATCTGGTCTCCTTCCTGGTTAATATGCCCTTGGTATGTCATTTCCTGTTCCAAGATTGTCATTTCCTGTTCCTCCTTCACTTACTCTCTTACACAACTTCAAACCCAAGAACACATTTAAGTATTTTTTTTTTAAAGATTTTGTTTATTTATTTGTCAGAGAGAGAGAGAGAGCGAGCAAGCACAGGCAGATAGAGTGGCAGGCAGAGGCAGAGGGAGAAGCAGGCTCCCTGCCGAGCAAGGAGCCCGATGCGGAACTCGATCCCAGGACGCTGGGATCATGACCTGAGCCGAAGGCAGCTGCTTAACCAACTGAGCCACCCAGGCGTCCCCACATTTAAGTATTTTAACAGTAGTTTCATCTACCTGAGAATATCTGCATACATTCTTCTTACCATATTATAGGAAAAGGGCTATTCTTTCTTCACTCCTTTGCCCCCAAGTTCTAGTTTTCTCCTTCATTCCCCAGAAGAAATTTTTGAATTTGCTATGTCTCTTCCCAGAACCCCGTTACCTTTTTATTTTCTGCTTTTATGTATGTATCTGTAACCACTGAAAATCGAATTGCTTTGAGTATTTTTTAAAAAGTAGACACATTTTTTAAAATATTGCAATTACTTTTTCTACTTTTTTCTAGTGTCCTAACACATCTTGGATAGCTCTTGTTTTTATTTCAGAAGATGGAGTGCATTCTGAACTGCTGCACAGTATTCTGACTGTATCTTAGTTTATTTAGCCGTTTCTATACTGATGGACATTAGGGATGTTTCCAGTTGTTTCGGGCTGCACATTGTGTTGTGGTGACAGTCCGTGCTCATATCCTGTTTAGCACACGTGTGTTGCTATGGGGTGTGATATAGGGAATGAACTTGTGAGTTTGTCCAGTCGGCTTTGTTTGCTACATTTTGAACATATGCTGTTAGGTGTGAGCCACATATTTAAGATGTGTTTTCTAAATAGAAGTATTTTCATGATAATTGATTGCTTTTGCGAAAGATCTGCAGCCTTTGGGAATCCAATGCAAAGTGTATCTGTCCAAAACACTTCCTTCTAATTTCGAGTCATGAAAACTTGTCTAGACAAGGGTGTAAATTCTAGAGAAAAAAGGGAAAAAAAAAGGTTTTGCTCCATAATTCCAATTCTAAGAGAGAAACCATCAGAGATATGCACAGGATGTATGAAAAAGCTTCTCAATACAATATTATTTTTAAGAGTAAAGAAATTGAAAATTCCTTAAAATAAATTTTGATATATCTGCATGCTGGAGATCAAGAAACATTAAAAATAGGGGTCTCTGGGTGGTTCAGTTGGTTGAGTGACTGCCTTCCGCTCAGGTCATGATCCTGGAGTCCCAGGCTCCCTGCTCAGCAGGGGGTCTGCTTCTCCCTCTGACCCTCGCACCTCTCATGCTCTCTCTCTCTCTCCCTCTCTCATTCTCTCTCTCAAATGAATAAATAAAATCTTAAAAAAAAGAAACATGAAAAATATTCCAAAGAAGAATATTTAATGGTGGGGTAAATGTTCATTCTAAATATTAAGTGGGGAAAAAAATAGTTGTATATACCTGGATATGCAGCCTGATTCTGATTTTTATATAAATGTATATGTGATGTGTGCTATTTTGTGTGTGTGTGTGTGTGTGTGTATGATAATAACTGTGACCATTTTATGATTTACTATATTTTCAATTTTCACGCACACAAAAAACACTACTTCCATAATCAGAGTGGGTGAGGGAGGGGGAAGGTGTTCTTAAAAGAAAAACTAAAAAAAAAAAGAAAAAAAAAGAAAAACTAAAAATTTCGAAGTTTCTCAAAGCACTTTATAAAAATATTAAAACGTAACCTTATGGGGCAAATTAAAATGTTTCTGTTTTACTTAATTAAATTATTTATTTTGAGAGAGAGAGAGAGAGCGCACCGTGTACACAGGGGATGGTGGGAGTTGGGAGAAGCAGAGGGAGAGGGAGGGAGAGAATCTTAAGTAGGCTCCCTGCCCAGTGCAGAGTCCTATTCAGGGCTCTATTTCATGACCCTGAGATCATGACCTAAGCTGAAATCAAGAGTTGAACCCTTAACCCACTAAACCACCCAGGTGCCCCCAAAATACTTATATCTTAACGTCAGATATAGAAAATACATGGATCCTGGTTCACTTGCTCATTATGTCAAGTAATAGAATCAGGATTTGTGTTTTCATCCAAGAATGTTAGCCAGTGCAGGGAGCTTAAGAACCCCAAACCTAGCCACTTTGCTTCTGGGAGGAAAGAAGTACAAACAGGTTAAGGTCATTTGAGGTTAAGGAAAGCGCCCAGGAGCACAGAGTCTGTGGGATCCAGGAAATGGTGGGACTGGACAGGAAGTTAAAGGTTTTCTAATTCGAGGTTCTCAAACTGCCGCCCTCTGGGACCACCTCCTAAAGTATGGCGTCAACCAAGTGTTCTTCAACTTTGCAGAGTTTGGAAAAACACTGCTTCCCCATGAGTGTCCCACTGGGGAAGTGGGAAGCCAGGAGGGTGAGGGAAGTTCTCAGGTGCCCAGTTCCTGTTGGGTCCCCACAGCCAGGACCTGTTTCCTTCTTTCGGGTTAACCCTCATTTGTTCATTCAATTTTAGTCATCCCTGTACATGCCTTATAGGACTTACTTTAGTCAAACACCTAGGAGGTGGGTGTTGTGATCCCCGTTTTACAGAGGGAGCCCCTAACCCTCAGAGGACCTGAGCAGCCCAGGCCTGGGGCCCGTGCCCCAGAGGGGTTCTGATCTAAGTTTTTTTTTTTTTTTTTTAAAGATTTTATTTATTTATTTGTCAGAGAGAGAGAGGGAGAGAGAGCAAGCACAGGCAGACAGAATGGCAGGCAGAGGCGCTCCCTGATGGGCAAGGAGCCCGATGTGGGACTCGATCCCAGGACGCTGGGATCATGACCTGAGCCGAAGGCAGCTGCTTAACCAACTGAGCCACCCAGGCGTCCCCTGATCTAAGTTTTGTCAGACCCTAATACTCCCTACTCTGAACCGTTGCACTCCCGCCCCTTCCTGACAGTCAGCTGCCGGCAAGCTTCCTGGCTTTGACCGTGATACGGCACTGGCCTTAGGGAGCTGGGTCCCACGCCTGTTCCTATGAAGAATCCAGTACAAACCCTGCGTCAGGGGCTTGTTTTATCACAAACATGGGCCCATCAGAGCAGGGTGGGTTGGGTGTGACTCAGGGGGCTCACGGGAGGAGGAACCCCAGATCCTGGGCCGTTTGCGTGAAGGGTGTCCGGGATTTCCAGAAGCCCTGCACTCTCCTTTTATACCTGCCCAAACATGTGTGTGAAGGTATTATGTCATCTGATTCAGAGACAGTTTGAATTGGAAGGCTGACAAAATTGACTTGGTTTCACTTCCAGTCGTGGGGCCTTGATCTGCTGTGAATGCTGATCCCGAGGCCTTTGGGGGACGGCACTGCATCCTGTCTTCCTGGCACCATGGTTTCAGTCAGACCCCATCACTTCCCTAGCCTCCTGCCCTTCCAATCTATCCCCCACACTTAAAAAAAAAAATTATTTGAGAAAGAGAGAATATGAGAGAGTGCATGCATGGGGGAGGGGCAGAGGGAGAAGCGGGCTCCCCACTGAGCAGGAAGCCCAGCCAGAACCCTTGGGATCATGACCTGAGCCAATGGCAGATGCTTAACTGACTGAGCCACCCAGGAGCCCCCATCTTCCACACTTGAAATGTTAATCTCATGGGGTGCCTGGGTGGCTCAGTCACTAAGCATCTGCCTTCCATGAGGGTGGTAATCCCAGTGTCGGGCTCCCCACTCAGCGGGGAGTCTGCTTCTCCCTCTCCAGCTCCCCCGTGCTTGTGTTCCCTCTGTTGCTGTCCCTGTCAAATAAATAAATAAAATCTTAAAAAAAAAAAAAAGAGTCCCAAACTGGATGACATTACAGTCCTTAGTTCCCCATCACCTCTAGGACAAAGCCTGAGCCCTTGCCCCCAGAGTACGAGGCCCTTTGTAAATGGTTCCTGGCCACGGCTTCATCCCTTCTCCCACCACTCCCCATCCTGGACCCTTCGTGGTTACTTTACTGAGCTCCTCCTCGTACTTGCCTGAATTGACTTGAACATTCTCGCCTCCCTCTTCTGCATAAATTATTTCCTGCAAGAATTGCAGGAAATTCCCACGCCTTCCCAAAGGTGCCTTCCTTCCAGGAAACCCTTCTCCCTGGTTGAGTTAGGGTTCCTTCCTCTCTATTCCTTCAGTGCCCTGGTCACAACTCTCTGACCGTTGGCTAATTTGTGTATCTACCTGCCCAAATAGTGAGCTAGTTGAGAGCAGAAACGTGTGCTGTTTGTTTTTGTCTTCCCGGTGTCCTCAGTAAAATGTCTGGTGAAGAGCAGAGATAATAACACTTCATGAAGAAACACACCGGTGAGCGGTACTTCTCTTCCTCGTCTGAACGTAATATCGATTGTATTTTGACCCAGGCTCCCACAACCCTCTCCTGACACTTGGCCAACATGAATTTTAGTAAATGCCTCTATAATATTGGAGAACAGCTGGACAGTGACGAGCTGGCCTCCCTCAAATTCCTGAGCATGGACTACATCCCCCAGAAGAAGCAGGAGCCCATCAAGGATCCCCTGATGTTATTCCAGAGACTCCAGGAAAAGAGACTGTTGGAGGAAAACAACCTGTCCTTCTTGAAGGAGCTGCTTTTTCGGATCAACAGACTGGACCTGCTGGTCACCTACCTGGACACCAGCAAGCAGGAGATGGAGCAAGAGCTTCGGATCCCAGGCAGAGCCCAGATCTCTGCTTACAGGTGGGGGCCGCCTCCACAGTTCAGGCCCTGGGAGGCGCGGGTGCGAAGGACACATCTTTGCGGGTGGGGCCGATGGCGGGTGTCTGTGTCATAGGACCTTGGAAGTGCCTCGAAGATGTCCCACCAGGGCCAGATTAAGAAATTTAGAGATCTTGTATACAAATCAGAAAAAAAAGTTAAACCGTAAATTTTACTTTATGGTTTTTCTTGCAGGAAATTTTGTTTCCAAAGTGAAACACAGCCTGTAAGGTTGCTGACATGAAAACAGCCGTCTGCTGAACATTCTCTCCCTCCGTTCTGTCTGCTTCTGTTTGCCTCTGCTCTGCTGATGTCCACATCAGGTCATTGCTTTGTCCACTGCTGCTTCTCCGAAATCCCCCTCCCACCTGCTCGCGGATAACTGTGGAAATTCTCAGTGGGGTTCTGGACTTTTTTATTCCATCCTGAAACACTTGCATCACAAAGTTCTCCAGTGAGGGGTGTGTGCTGCCCGTCGTTCCGGGCCGCCCAGGCGGGACCCCACCAAGACCGCCAAGCCCCCGTGTGTCCAGTGGCTGCCAGGAGAACGGTGGCGACCTCAGTCGTGTGTCCTGCCGCCCGCCTTGAAGCTGGGCCCCTCCCGCCCTGTGGGACTGCGGGTCCCCAGGGCTGATAACAAGCCATGTTCTGTTACACCTTCAGGTTTTTTTGGTTTTTGGTGCAAAAAGGTGATTTTGTTAAAACACGGGCAGAGAGACCAGCACTAGGGTTGTGAGGGAGGACTGATTATAGAGGTAACAGACTTTAAAAACAGGCACACAGCACCAGCTTCTGTCTTCCAACGTGCCCTGTTGCCAGACACTCCTCAACGTTGTTTGTAGCTTCCCTTCTGAAAGCTTCTCCTCAAGTCTTAGCTGTGGCCCATTTCACGGCCTCGTCTCTCTGGCCAGTAATGATGGCATGTGTGACGGTGAGTCCTCACAGCCAGGGCTGGAGGCCACTGTACCCCACCTGCCCGGCCTATTTATGCCCTGGTCCTCAGTGTCAGAGACCGGAGATTCCAGCATGTTCCTTACCGTACATTTCTCTGCTTGAAGCTCAAGCATTTTAAGTGACAAAAGAGATCTGCTGGGTGTAGGAGTTTCCTAAGGCTTCTGTGATAGCGTCCGACAAACTGGGTGGCTTACCGCAGCGGAGACCTTCATTCTCTCACAGTTCTGCGGGCTAGATGTTCGAAATGAAGGTGTCAACAGGGCTGGTTCCTCTGGAACTCTGAGGGAGAGTCTGTTTCTTGTTCCTTCCTCCCCTCGCTTTGGGGGCTTGCCAGCAATCCCTGGTCTTCCTTAGCTTTTAGATACATCACTCCAGTCTCTTCTTTGTGCCTGTTCGTCCAAGTTTCCTCTTCTTTGAAAGCTACCAGTCATTGGATTAGGGCCAGCCCTGGTCTAGCGTGACCTCATCTTAACAAGATTATCTCATCAAAAATCCTTTTCCCAAATAAAGGCATATTCGCCCATCCAGGGTGGACATGAATGGGGGAGGAGAGTCGGGGAAGATATTATTCAATATTGGATAACTTTGTTTTAATGCAATTATGACACATTCCTAATGATTCTTTTCATTAAGACAGTAATTAATCCTAACAAACAACAACTCTAGAACTAGGAAAGCCGGAGGGTCTCATCTTGTGTCCACCATCTTGGTCTTCTGAAGGTTGCACTCCTTCTGTCCTGTAAGCAAGGCTAAAGCAAATTGTCAATGCCAGACAATGACCTGTACCTCTCTGTTGGAAGGCTGAGTCCATAAGAAGGGAGGGTCTGTCTGTTAAATCATTTTTTTAAAAAAAGATTTTATTTATTTATTTGTCCGGGGTGGGGGGGTACAAGCAGGGAGAATGGCAGGCAGAGGGAGAAATAGGCTTTCTGCTGAGCAAGGAGCCCGATGTAGGACTCAATCCCAGGACCCTGGGATCATGACCAGAGCTGAAGGCAGAGGCTTAACTGATTGAACCACCCAGGTGGCCCCGTCTGTTAAATATGTAACACATTAGCCTGGAAACAAAAGGGTCAGCACAAGTACAATCTACCATTATTCATCATTGTTGGGTATTAGCCAGGAAATAAAAAGTATGCTAGAGTGGACCCTTTGAATTTACTAGAAAGCACTAGACATGTTTATTTTCAAATTATAATTGCTACCTATAAAGTCAGTATCTTATAAACTACCCAGATTTATTTCTAGACAGTAATGGTACAAAAAAGCCAGTAGGTTCGAGTAATAAGGAAAGTGATAGGACAAAATACCTTGTAATAAAGTTAAAAGGGCGGGTAACTTTTGGCTGGACCCAATCTTGGCCAAACTGAGAAAACTTTGGAGAAATACTTCTAGGGTAGAGATTCCATGAGAGGAAGGATGAAGCAGATGATAATACTGAGAAACTTCTGTTTCTATACTATTTTTATTTTCAGAATTTTAATATTCTAATTGACTTTGGAGTTAGCATGTTTTTGTGTTATTTTCCTTAACACCACAATAGTGGAAGTTTTGCTGACTTATTAAACATTCCTTTGTTCCTTCTACAGACATATCCCAAGAACCTAATATGGATTAAGAAATAATAATGCCTGTTGTATATTGAACAGTCAGTGTGTTGCCAAAGGTTGGTTTAAGCACTTTGGATAAACTTATTCATATTATTCTTAATATGTCCCAATGGTGTATTTATTACCTACAAGTTTACAGAGGTACTTGAGCTGTTAGTGGGTGAGTTTGTGTCTGCAGATGGACAAGGGGATGGGGTTGTGAGGACCACAGCATAAAGGGGTCGGGGCAGGGCAGCTGGGTGTGTTTGGAGAGGAGATGGGGGCCGGTGGTGAGGAGTGGCTAGAGAAGCTGAGGAGGTGGGCTGGGCTCAGTGCACAACGGTCTGTATTCTAGAACCAGGTGTTGGGCCTTCATACTAAAGTTGATGGCCAGGAGAGCACTGATAAGTTGTAATTAAGGAAGTGAGGATCCAGGAGACCAAGGCATCTCAGTTAAGTGTCTGCCTTTAGCTCAGGTCATGAACCCCGGGGTCCTGCGATCCAACCCTCTCCTTGGACCTCCTGCTCAGGGGGGGGGCCTGCTTCTCCCTCTCCCTCTGCCTGCTGCTCCCTCTGCTTGTGCATAGACACACACTCTTTCTTTCAAATAAATAAATAAATCAATCTTAAAAAAAAAAAACCCACAGGAAGTGATGATCTAGTTTACATTTTGAAAAGCATAATTTCCAAAACAAAAAGTTTTTTTTTTTTCTTTCCCTACTGCAACAAGCTCTTGATTTTATAGTGAAAGACCAAGGAAAAACACAATTCACTTAACTGAAATGAAATTAACGTCATAGTGGACCTTAATTCTGTTAAGGGTGGAGTAGCGGGGCATGAATCAGTAGCCTGTCACCGCACCGCAGCAGCCTCTCTCCAAGGATTCAACTCACAAATTATGTCATTAGCTGTCTATCTCAAGGGGAGGGGACCAGAATCAAGTCCACTGCCACTCCTTTTATCAAATGGGAAATTATTTGGGAAACCATTTCTAAAGCGTCTCCATTTCCCACCACAGGGTCATGCTTTTTCAGATTTCAGAAGATGTAAGCAAATTGGAATTGAAGTCCTTTAAGTTTCTTTTGAGCCAGGAGATCTCTAGATGTAAACTGCACGATGATTTGGTAAGACCTGGTGTTTCACCCAGATTTGGTCCTGAGGCTGAGTCAGTCGGTGGGGACCGCTGCGACTGCGGAGAGGGCTCCTCCAGCAAAAGCAACCTGGACCCTCATTTTTCAGCGCGGGGGCGGGGGGGGGGGGGGGAGAAGAAAAGAGTGGTCGGACTGCTGTGCTGCAGATATGATTCCTTCGTACACCGTGAAGTGCTGGTCACATTAATGGTGAGGCGCACGGCGGAGTCAGTAGCTAGGGAAGACTGGTGGTGGAGGCACAGCCCACTGCGGGACCCCCCCCCCCCGCCCAAAGCGGGCGAGATGGTGGTGAGCTGGACACCTCTCCCCACTTCTGCAGGCTCTGAGATCACCTGGGGCCTGGAACTCTGTGCGTGCGCGTGCGTGCGTGCGTGCGTGCGGACGCGCGTGCGTGCGAGGACGCCGGGCTGGAGATGCATCAGGTCTGGAGAGACGTGGTCCCTGGAGGCTACTGTGTCTCAGCCGTGCACCCCCGGCTGTTTCCCAGACGTCACTTAAAGGTGTCCCCGGGGGGCTTGCAGCACAGGGCTTGGGGTCTGGGGTCTGGGTGACAACGGATGTCACTTTTCCTCTACCTTCTCATTTCTGCCTTCCTGGGCCAGAAAAGACAGAATTGCTCCTCTAGTGCTCTATTGGCTTTAGAGGACCAGGATGGCCTGTCAGGAGGGTCAGCTTCGGAAGGGAGGGTGCGCCCACTGTTAGGAGAAAGCGGACTTAAAAAAAAAAAAAAGAAAGAAAGAAAATCTCATCGAAAAGCCAGTGTGGCTCAATCTTTATTTCTTTATTTCTCTTCCTTCTAGAACTTGTTTGATATTTTCATAGAGATGGAGAAGAGGGTCATCCTCGGGGAAAGAAATTTGGACACCCTGAAAAGAATCTGTGACCAAATAAACAGGAGCCTGCTGAAGAAAATCACAGATTACGAAGAATTAAGCCAAGGTAGAAATAACTTGACAGCTGTGAGTTAGCAAAATGTATTCTTAAATTGACAAATCCCTGTATGTCGTGATAGTTTCTAATCAGATTATGTTTCTTTTTTAATTCAGAGCAAACAGTGATCCCTCAAAGAAGTCTAGATGAAATTTCAAATGGTAATATGCATAATATGTATTTAAGACTTATTCAGTTCATTTACTAACTGATACTCTATTGCCTCCTCTTCTCACAACCTTCTCACACATCCACGTCTTAATGGCCTTGCTGTCCTAAAATCAGGATGGCTCAGTGCTTTCTTGTTGTTACCTTCTTTACACATTGAAAGATATATACACCTGTTGTCAAGAGACCTAAACGTTGCAGCCCTGGGCTGGCAAGTTTAAAATAGGTGAGGAGTTTGCCAGTCAAAAGATTTTTTTTTTTTCTGTGGACTGCAAGGATATTATGTTCAAGGTAGTCTGTGAGTTTTCATTTTAAAAGGGACCTTATGATATCCTGGGGGCTCTGTGTTTCTTTACCCAAATCCCTTCTCTGCTATGTTTCATTCCAGATATGTCTCAGTTGCTTGTAGGGGAGAAATCCCTGAGGGTACCGCCAATGTCGGACTCTCCAAGAGAACAGAACTGTGAATCAGAGGTGTGTGGAAGTTCGGACTCCTTTTTCTCTTTGCATTGCAGATTCTGGTTCTTGCATTCCTCAGCTTTTAAGCATCCAGATAAACTAGTAAGGGGCAGAAGCTTACTGGAAATTTCGAGAACTATAGAAAATGTTCGGAAATGGACAAATTTAAAATGTGACTTTTTAAGTTTCAGAAGTAAAAAATGTTAACATTTTATTTTTTAAAGATTTATTTACATATGAGAGAGAGAGCGTGTGAGTAGGGGAGGGGCAGAAGGAGAGGGAGAGAGAGAATCTCAGGCAGACTCCTCACCGAATACAGAGGCCGACGTGAGGCTCCACGTGGGGCTCAATCCCATGACCTTAGCACAAATCAGGAGTCAGAGCTTAACCTATGGCACCACCCAGGCACCCCTAAAATTTTATTTTAAAGCCAAAGACAAAGGCATTGGAATAATTGGAGGGCCGAGAAAGCAAGAAGCCTCTTTTCAGCAGCCACCTCAGCGGAAGTGGGAGAAGACTTTGGGAGAAAAGTCTAGCAGGCATGGGAAAAGCAAAGCCTTTTCTTTTAGGCTGACATTTTGAAACTGTTTCTTCATGCTGATTTAGGAGTAAGCAGCAAAGGCTCCTGATCTAGTGGTCTCTTTGTTCTCATCTCGATGAGCCGTGCAAGAATTGCCTTTCTAGGCAATCACTTTGATTTATTAACCTTCAAAGATTGACCAACCACATTCTGATTCATTAGCCTATCCACTCTTCTCTGTAGTGGGAAGCAGAGGAAACCCTGAATGTTCTCAGTCCAGGGGGAGACTTGAAATTAAGCTGAGAGAGACAAGTTACAGGTGGGCTCCTGAGCAGATTACCAGACCTTTCTAGGTCTGAAAACTAAGGATTTGCCAAAGTCACGTGGCTCTTTGCAAGTAACAAAGGACCCTACCGAATGTCGTCCCCACTGAGCAGCTAACTGTATGGAGTAGCAGAGAGATTAGGTAACCTGCACAGGGTTTTAAGGTTATGATGTAGCAGAGCTATGAATCTGAGGCCTTAGTGTGGAGCCCTTGTCTCTACCTTGAGGAGCTGCATGGATTTCCCAATAGATGCTGAGTATCTCAGCACTGAAACAGCCCTGGGAAAATCAGGACACGGGGCCATCTCTGACTGACTCTGTCAGGTACTAGAGTCTGGATACTGTAACCTGCAACAGAGCCAGCCGCGCCTGACGAGGCCATCTCTCTCCTCCAGTCACTGTGGTCCTGAGAGCCAGATTAAGTCATCGGCTCTCAAAGTCCTGGGACCGTGCTATGTCATGTGTGAAGGGCAGACCCTCAGCTGTTAGCCCAGATATCTAGATGAGTTGACTAGATGGCCAACGGAATCACAAGGTGACAGACAGGCAGCCCAAAGACAGCATGAATACATTCATTCATCATTCAGCAATTCCTGATTGAGCACTCACAGATTAATAAATTCTAGCTCCTGCTGTAAATGTTATCTGCCTTGAGCAGAAACAAGAACAAGTCATGAAAGTATGTTATGATGATAACAGTATTAATACACGTGCCAAGAGTTCAAGAGGCACAAGTATTGGGACCCAGATTTTACACACTAACTGTGAGGCCGAAGTCTGGGGATCCTGTATCAAGGGAACGGGTGGAATCTAGTTTACCAAAGAAACGACGTCAAGTTGGGGGAGGCCTGCTGAAGTGCCCTTGCATCCCAGTTTGGCTAAGGGGACAGCTTGACTGTTTCCTAGGAAGTTGATTGTTCACATCTCAAGTGTTTGACCCTCAGAGTCAGCTCCTGGGTTGATTTTTGTTTTTCAGACATCGGAAAAAGTTTACCAAATGGAAAGCAAACCTCGAGGATATTGTTTGATCTTTAACAATTATGACTTTAGCATAGCACGGAAGCAAGTGCCCAAACTTCACAGCATTAAGGATAGGAATGGAACAGACTTGGATGCAGGTACAGTAGAGCCCTGAAAAGAAGTGAAATATTTCTAATACCTAAGTTTTTTGTACCAAAAGGGGAGAACAAAAATTCTACCAACAGGGCCTCATGTTTCAGAAAAAAAAAAAATAGATGTAACCATATTTCCTTGTGGAAGTGAAGAACATTCTTATATATTTGCTAATTTGCTGCTCCTATTTTTTAAGTTAATTTTTTCATCAAAGTAATGTATATGAGATAAAATATCAAATCTTAGGAAAAGACTTATGATAAAAAGCTACAACAATAAGTTTTGCTTTTATTTTTATTTTTTAAAGATTTTATTTATTTATTTGATAGCCAGAGATCACAAGTAGGCAGAGAGGCAGGCAGAGGGAGAGGAAGAAGCAGGCTCCCTGCTGAGCAGAGAGCCCGATGTGGGGCTCGATCCTAGGACCCTGGGATCATGACCTGAACCGAAGGCAGCGGCTTAACCCACTGAGCCACCCAGGCGTCCCTAAGCTTTGTTTTTAATTCAATTTAATGAATAGTGCTTCTGTAGAATTAGGTGAAACATTAGGTGAAACATTGCCTTGGGATCAAGACCACATACAGAAGTTGCATTTATAAAAGTTGGGGAGATGAAATTGCGAGTCTTTGACAGAAATAGCACTTTCTAATATTAAACTAGTCAGAAATTCTTTTGCTCAGCCTCTTTAGGAGGAGCGACTTATAAGAGAACTTACAAGAACTTACAAGTTAAATGAAAACTTAGGAGAACTTAAAAATTAGATGAAAAAGTAATTTTTCGCATGTGAACATAGAAATGGCTACTCCTAAAAGTGAAAGAAAGAACCCAACCCAACCAATATATTTTTGTAAATGGTCTTTATGAGTTATAACATCAGGTAATGACTTTTTTTTTAACCGAATAAAGTTCAGAAAATTAATGTAGGTTGACTTTAATCATCAAGACTCTGCTGATGTTCTCTTAACAGTTTATTCAGGCAGATCTAAGATTTCAGATGCCACAGAGCTTAAGCCCATTGACGATGTCACTCATAGTCATATACTTTGGTCTTGAAGAAGAGACTTCACGCCTTTGATTTCCATTCGTTTACTATCAAAACAGGTTACTTATTATTATTTTTAGAGAATATGAACAAATGGGGGAGGGGCAGAGAGACAGGAACAGAGAAACTCCTAAGCAGGCTCCACATCCAGTGTGGAGCCCAGTGTGGGGCTCCAGGTCACAACCTTGGCATCATGACCTGAGCTGAAATCAAGTTGGATATTTAACTGACTGAGCCACCCAAGTGCCCCACTATGAAAAAATGTTTATTAAAAAAATAGTTTATTGCATTTCTGGTCTTTTGGTCAAAGGGTAGGTGAACGTTGCAGATATGGAGGATGAATCAATCTAGAGATCTAATGTACGCTATAATGACTATAGTTAATAATACTGTATTGGATACTAGAAATATGCTAAGAGAGTGTATTTCAGGTGCTCTTATATATGTCCCACATACACACACACAATAGGTAATTAAGTACGTGAGGAGATATGTTATTAGCTTGACCGTGGTAATCACTTCACTGTGTAATCAGCTGTACACCTTAAATATATACAATTTTTAGTTAAAATCAGGCACCCTGAAAATGTTGAAAGACTTTGACTAGAGCTTAGAGAACCTGAACAAAAAATAAGGTTATGCATATGAAAACAAAGCAATGAAAAAATAATGCACTTACTAATTCCAGGAAAGACAAAAAATTTAACAAGAAAGGAAACATAATAAAAGAATATTATGTTTACATAGTACTATTGATTCAACTAAAAGTTGTAAATAACTATATAAAAACATCAATAGCAAAGTGCTCAAATTCATTACAGAATGGAGGTAAATACCGAAAAATATTTGTTAAAAGTTGAAAGTGGTTGCCTTCATAAAATGTGATGGGGTCATAGGGAGAGTTAGAGAAGGGATAGCTTTTTTGTAATAGGCCTTTTTTGTTGTACTTGATTTTTTTGAACATTCACATCTTGTATTTTTTTTAAAGATAGATTTATTTGAGAGAGCAAGTGCAAGTGGGCGGGGGGAGAAGAGGGAGATGGACAAGCGGACTCTGTACTGAATGTGGATCCTGACGTGGGGCTCAATCTCATGACCCTGAGATCAGGACCTGAGCTGAAAGCAAGAGTCAGACGCTCAACTGACTGAGCCACTCAGGCGCCCCTCATATTTTTTATTTTGTTACACAATTTTGAGAGAGTTCAAGGTCAAGTATGAATCTTTTCTTAATTTTTTTTTTGCTTTTTATTCTGATTTATGTCAGTAGTATTACTATTTAGATTGGCTTAATAGTAAGCCTAAATAATAGCTCACCCATCTTATAGACCAGTTGAGGAAAGAAAGAAGGCCAACAGTAGCATTCTCCCCTTTCTCATTTGCCTCAGGACTGGAAGTGTTTTCAGCTGGGGCAAAATCAATATTAGAAAACTATGGATATCAGCCAGTGTTATAAAAGGTCTTGTACTTTAGCTCTGATTCAGATTCTTAATCTGATCAATATTCTCTCTAGCTCTGGACTGTGGTTTGAGACTTATTGTTGTGTAATATGACTTGTCTCATTTCACTTTTCAGATGCTTTGTGTCAGACCTTTAGTGAGCTTCATTTTGAGATTGTGCCTTTCAGAGACTCTACAGCTAAGAAAATCTGTGACGTTCTCAAATCCTACCAAAGCATGGACCACACTACCAGGGACTGCTTCATCTGCTGCATCCTCTCCCATGGAGACAAGGGCATCATCTATGGCTGTGATGGACAGGAAGTCCCCATCTATGAGTTGACCTCTTACTTCACTGGTTCTAAGTGCCCTTCCCTTGCAGGCAAGCCCAAAATCTTTTTTATCCAGGCTTGTCAAGGGGATAACTACCAGAAAGGGATAGCTGTTGAGACCGACTCTGAACAGAATGAAGCCTGTTATGAATTGGACTCCTGTCAGAAGAGATATATCCCAGACGATGCTGACTTTCTGCTGGGGATGGCCACTGTGAATAATTGTGTTTCCTACCGAAACCCCATGGAGGGAACATGGTATATCCAGACGCTTTGCCAGAGCCTGAGAAAAAGATGTCCTAGGTAATTTTTGCCTACTCTGTCCTTCATTTTTTCTAAATTTCTAGTTATTGATGACACAGCTGTACTTCCCAGCTCAGTTGGGAAGTTGCAAATGTTAACATCTTTATATTCATAGCTGGAAAAATCAGAGACACTTACTGCACAGTTTCTTTTATTTAGTGCCCGAAAGGACAGTTGGGGTGTCCTAAAGTAGGGAATGATGGTAAAGTCAGTCCAGCTCTGTTTTTAGGCAGAAACACGACTGAGCCAACTCAACTAGTTTCGGAAGTCTTCCAGCGAGGTAATAACCCATTTCAGTGTTTAACGTCCTCCAGCTCTTAAAGTTCTATCATAGCTAATCAGTCCTCTTGATGTGTTGTGGGAGATGAGTACCAAAGAGTAGAAACCCTTTATTTTCCCACTAATTTGGCCTGATGTGAAGCCACAAAATGTGAGGAAAATATCCTTCCCTCACTTATTATACCCTATGCTGCTTCCTTTAGTTAAATGATGGTTTTGTAGTCATAGTTCACCCAAAGGCACACATGACCGACGGGTGAATAGCAAGACCTCTTCTAGCTCTGTAGCTTTTCGTGCTGTAAGGGTATGAAGAATGAGAACTTCCCACGGCCGATCAGGAACTGAACCATAACATCAATACCATCTTTTCCGTTTGTAAGTTAGACCTTGAATCCTACAGAGGTAGAGGAACAGGTTGCCCAGCTCACCTGCTAGGGGAGGCTGGCGAGGAAGGGGGGAGCAGCTGCAGGAGACACTGGGTTTCCCTTGCCGGATGTGATCAACGGTCACACAAGTTGTATGAGATATAACATCAGGTAAGGACTTATTTATTTTTTTTTTAAAGATTTTATTTATTTATTTGACAGAGAGAGATCATAAGTAGACGGAGAGGCAGGCAGAGAGAGAGAGAGGGGGAAGCAGGCTTCCTGCTGAGCAGAGAGCCCGATGCGGGGCTCGATCCCAGGACCCTGAGATCATGACCTGAGCCGAAGGCAGCGGCTTAACCCACTGAGCCACCCAGGCGCCCAAGGACTTATTTTTTTTAACTGAATCGAGTTCAGGAAATTAATGTAGGTTGATTTTAATCATCAAGACTCTGCTGGTGCTGATGTTTTGTGGGGGGGGCACTGAGGTCATTACGGGGTAAGTGACATTGTACGTAGAAGAGTAAGGTACAAACAGGTTAGGAGGGAAAGAGCCCAAATCTGATGTTGACCCTGAAGTTTCTGATGATCATTCGAGATCTTGAGTAAACCAAAGTTAAGTTATTAAGCTCCGAATCTACTCACCTGGAAGGCTTTGATATGTCTTAGTTTAGCAACTTAGGATTTCAAATGCCTGATGTTTTGAGGGAAGGGGCCTGTCCCTAAGGACAGCTGGTGTTGTTTCCCCACAGATGGTCACAGTGGTGTTGTTTTTCAGGGGAGAAGATATTCTCACCATCCTTACTGAAGTGAATTTTGAAGTGAGCAATAAGGATGACAGGAGAAACATGGGCAAACAAATGCCACAACTGACCTTCACACTGAGGAAAAAACTCATTTTCCCTTGTGACTGATACTTTAACTGCATAACACTATGCTTAATTTAATTTTGATTAAAGTGCTGCTATGCTTTTCTTTTTTTTCCTTTCTTTTGGATGGCGGGAAGGGGAGAGAATGGGATTCAGTACAACCTAATTCTCATTCAAATTTAAGCCTAACTCTCTGGCTTTGCAGTAATAGCTAGAGATTTATCGTCGTAGGTATGATTTTAATTTTATTTTTGATTTGAAGAAAAAGTTTTTAGAAAGCCTAGAGTAATAAGAAAATATAGAACGTTTAAAAGAAATGTAACATCGTAACTTTAGGTTCAAAAACCGTGGCAGAATGAACCGTCTTTGCACATCGCTCATCTGCTTTCGGCCTGGAATCATTTGATTCCCTGCAGTGAAGCATTTAAAAAAAGAAGGTAACGATGTCATTCCAAAGGTTCAATCTGGAGCACAGGGTTAAGGGCAGTGCAGAGATCTTAGAAGGCATAAGAAGGTGGGGAATGAGGAAAGCACTTTCTCACTCTAGGCCTCAGAATAAGTGAATGTTGTTCAAGTCCTGGGAGACAAAGTCAAGAAAACTGTAATCCTCCTTTCTGTGAAAGAGCGGCTGATTCCTCATTCCTGGTTCTTGTGAGAATTTGTCAGATTTACATTCCTGCTAACTGGATATGCTTCTACAGAGTAGAATGTGAGGTACAATTGTTAAAAGGTACTGTTAACAATGTTCTTATTTTCCTAAGTAACTCTATCCCCTCCACCCCCGCCCGAAACCCCCCCATCCCATGACCTGGGGCTTGAACACACAACACGAAGGGCGAGAGTCACGCGCTCTACCATCTGAGTCAGCCACGCACTCCTGAAAGTTATTGTTACAAGGAAACAACAGCCCACGAATAGAGTCACTTGTGCTAAACCCCACGTCAGCAAACCCAGACTTAACAGCTAACCGAAATGCAGTTAGGGTTCCCCGGGAATGTCATCTTTAGGTGGCCAGCATGGAATTACCTGGTTCACCAGGGCTGACTGGCAGGATAGAATCCTCAGAAAAGTGACCTAATGCAGTTTGATCCGATTTGATTCTTACCTTTACTCAGCTGGATTTCTGTTGTCGGACAGCATGCTGAGGGCTGCCAGTGACCTCCTCTCAGAGGTCACTGAGGGAGATTTTTGGGATCCGACTTAGCTAAAAAACCCCTCATGTGTAATGCTCCCACATCCAGCCTGATCTGTTCTGATGTGTGGGATGGGCAGTCCCAGAAACCCCAGAGCTGCGCCCCCCTGAGCTACGGGGAGACCCTGCTTCAGGGACAAAAGACACTGTAACTCTGTTTAGATTTGGATTTCACAAAATCTAGGAGTTATTTTCCTTGTTCTTATTATTTGTAAGTACCTTTAATCTGTATTTGAAAGGAATGATGTTAACAGCATGTTAACTTTTTGTACTGCCAGTCCCTCCCTTTCCAAGCCATCCTCTACACTACTTTACAGTTTTTAAAAATACTATAGCTTTGAAAAAGCTATTTTTTTTTAAAGATTTTATTTATTTATTTGAGAGAGAGACAGTGAGAGAGAGCATGAGCGAGGAGAAGGTCAGAGGGAGAAGCAGACTCCCCATGGAGCTGGGAGCCCGATGTGGGACTCGATCCCGGGACCCCGGGATCATGACCTGAGCCGAAGGCAGTCGTCCAACCAACTGAGCCACCCAGGCGTCCCGAAAAAGCTATTTTTAATGTGAAAAACTTTAACACCTTTCTCTTATCACTTCTAAGATCTCTGTATCCATCAAAACCTCATTTTTTTTTTTGCAAATGATACTTTCTCCATTCATGCATAATTTCATTGCTTTCTTTTTTTTTCCACTGCTTTCTTTTTTTTCTATTTTTTCTTTATTTAGTTTATTCTAAATTTATTTTAATAATTCTAAATTTATAAAAAAGTCTTTTTAAACAGATTTTTTCAATACTATTTTTTCAATAATATTTTTAATAGAACAAAATGGAATTTAACTTATTGTTGGCTAGAGATTGGTTTGTTTGTTTGTTTTTTTGTTGTTTGCCATTGGCATCTCACAGGTGGAAAACACTGAGATCACAGGTATGTTTCACTTTAGCCTCCTGATGTTGGCTCACACCGTTGTATTTTCTTAAAAAATGCGTTGCCCATATGTAAAAATTGGGACAGTGTCACATAAAAACCACAATATCTTTTATTTTTTTTAAAAATCAGAATATCTGACCACATCGATCCCATTCCAGTGCTGCCACACAAGAAGATGGGTTCACCCACTCCCCCATACCACCCCATCCCATCCCCTACATTTAGGCTCCTGCCAATTACCATTTACCACTGTGGTTGTTTTTGTGATTATTTTTCCTTATGTCCAGTCCACCTCTCTTATTTATGTTGCCTGCCCTGTGGGGATTTGAATTCTGATAATTATTTAGAGAAGGTGGCAACAATCATCAGAAACTTTTCCCAAATCATAGTTACAGGAAAGATGACTGAGAAATGGAGCAGTGGAGACACACGTAAGAGAAAAGGTTTTTGGAATTGAATCAATTAATTATCATTCTTGCTAGCAAAGTGCCCCAAAGGGACAAAAGCTAAACTTCAAAATGTAGTCAATATTTAATAGGAAGTTCTTCAGATCAGTGTTTTCATAATGAAATCCAGAAATATGGAAGAGAAAATAGTACCTTGCCCAGAGAAAGAGCAGATCCAGATATAGAGAACATCACCTTTCAATGAAGAGTCTTGAAAATCTGTATAATTGAGATGAGAATTCAAACATTCCCAATCACTTAGAAGAAAGCAGATTGTGAAAAGACAAAAGTAGAACCAAGGCATTCCAGGAACTAAACTCATAATACACTTTTTTCCAGAAGACCCCACCAGAGTTCTCTAAGCCTAAAGAGTCAGTGTTCCTGCCATCTTTTGTATGGGAGAGCAACTTTTGGGCTCATAATTCTTGTTTTCCATTGCTGTCATCTTCTAAAATGTCAGAATCGTTCTCATAAATAGAGGTAGACCTCCAAGATCGTTCTTCATAAATTTCTTCATTCTTGGCAATTATTTTTTGCCTGTAAAGAAAGAGAAGACATATCACTACAGAGTCAAAGGGTAGAAGGGCATCGAGGATATATGGGAGGGGGGGAGGGAAATATGGTTTTGTTCCTTCACTGGGGGCAGTTGCACACATTACTTGCAGTGCTTTTGAATTTAGTAAGATATGATATTTATGTTACCAAATTCCCAAATGAGGAATATTCTGCTGAGGGGAAACAGAGTATGCCATCCCAAAATACTCCACCTTGCATATTGATTAGTTTGAATTAAATTTACTTCAGCAACCACCAATACAAGAAAGATACTCTGACCCTCCTTTGTCCCCCTGAAAGTAGGAAAGAAAAATACCTTCCCTGTACCAGAAGGTAAAGAGACATCCTTCTCACCAGAAATAGGGAATTTAGGGCTGAGGAGGCTGTATGAACATCCTTCTTACTTCCTCACTAAATTTACTACCCCGAATCCACACTGCTTTGTCTTGTCAATTCTTTATAAATTTATTGTCTCTTTGTCTAAAAGGTATAAAAGCTGCCCACTTCGGTCACTTCTTTGAATCTCATATTTTTATGAGCTCCTATACATTCAAAATTAAAATTTTTTTTCTCCTGTTAATCTGTCTCATGTCAATTAACTATTAGGCCAGCCAAGCAACCTACAAGGGGAAAAGGGAAAAGCTTTACTCTCCTATACTACCAAATCAATGCAATGAATAACTTCCTTTTACTAAAATATTGACCAAAATTTATCTCAATGATTTAAAATGCATCTTCAGGTAATAATGTAATTTCTGACCTAAAGTTGACTTTCATAGGAACTAAATGCAGCCGTATCTAAGTGTAAACCACCGACACGGAAACCCCTAAACTCTCAGGGGACGTGGTAAAAACTCAGAGCTCCCATGGGTTGTCATGACAGTTTCTAATCATTCATTCATTAAACAAATATTTACAAAACATCTACTATGGATTCCAACTCTATGACGTTCTGGAAGTGGCAAGACTACAGAGACAGTGGAAAGATCAGTAATTGCCAGGAGTTGGGAGGGGAAGCCAAGAATGAATCGGTGGATGGCAGAGGACTTTAGGGATTTAAAAGAGACAAACCATGAGAAATGGTGGGCTCTGAGAGACAAACTGAGGGTTTTGGAGGAGGTGGTGGGGGGTGAGGTGAACCTGGTGGTGGGTATTGAGGGCACATATTTCATGGAGCACTGGGTGTGGTGCGTAAACAATGAATTTTGGAACACTGACAAAAAATTAAAAAAATAAATGAGTTATAAAGGAAAACAAAATAAAATGTATTCACAGAACTGAATAAACTCAGAGACCCTCAGCTAAATTTCATGTGCCATTCTGCATTAAAATGAAGATGTAGGTAAGAGAGAGGAGTCTAGACACATTCCCCAAACCACTTGTGAACTGTGTGACCTTAGCAGGTGAGTTCTCTGTCCAGGCTCTGAGTCAGTATCTCCCTCCGGGAAGTGCCCATGCCTTGACCTTATTAGGGAACACCTGGGTTCATCTTCCTCTATTCCTCACCCAAACTCCCTCCCGCTTTCCAAAGAAAACTCAGCCATATCTTTTTGAGCAGCATCTTTCATACCTTAGATGAATGTTCTCTTCTGTCAGAAGCTGTATGGTATATTTAAACTTTTCTTCAGCTTCGGCAAGCTTGATCTGGAACATTTTCTCCAGATTTCCCACTGTGGCTTTCTGAAGGACATGTAAATTTTATTTACTTATTTTTTTAAAGATTACTTATTTATTTATTTAACTGACAAGGAGAGAGAGAGAGAAAACACACAAGCAGGGGGAATGGGAGAGCGAGAAGCAGACTCCCCACTGAACAGGGAGCCCGATGGAGGGCTCGATCTCAGGACCCGGGATCATGACCTGAGCTGAAGGCAGAGCCACCCAGGCGCCCTGGACATATACATTTTAATAGCATCCAACACAGAGCTATCTGATAGAGCTGCCCAGAGACCTGGATGCCTCAGCACGATCCCCAACCCCACTCCAGCCAGGACTCACCTCTTTCTGAAGTTCCATCTGGGTTTGGTAGAGGGTAGTGTTAAGTGTTTCCAGGATAACAGCTTGTGTATTCAACTCTTCCTCCATGACCTGCGTAAGAAGAAACGGTTTCAGGACAATATGTCTACCCATTTACTCTCTTCTGCAGGGCACCTGGACAAGAAGGTGCAGCATCAACTTTACTCCTTCTCTTACATGGTTCAGTCATTTCATCCTGTTAAATCTATCTCCTCTATGTCTTGCCCATCTATACTACCCTCTGCAGTCTCACTACCTCTGTCTTGGATCCAGCCCTCACCGGAGCTCGTGTGGGTTGTCATAATAGCTCCCAAACAAGTATTTATTAACAGAAAAGGCAAAACTACAGAGACAGTAAAAAGATGAGTGATTGCTGGGGGTTGGGAGGGGAAGCAAGGGATAAACAGGTGGAGGACAGAGGACTTTTAGGCAAAGAAACTACACTGTATGATACTGCAATGGTACATGCGTGCTGTATTTGGTGGCATTTGACAAAACCTACAGAATGGGTAACACAGAGAGAGAACCCTAATGTCAATGATGGACTTTAGTTAAAAGGGATGTATCAATAATGGTTCATCAACTGTAACAATAGGACCACACTAATGCAAGATGTTAATGATAGAGAAAATTGTATGTTTGTGTTGGGGGAGGATAAGAGGTATCTCTGCCCTTTCTGCTGAATTTTTCAGTAAACCTCACATTGCTCTAAAAAAACCAGTCTTTTAATTAGGAAAAAAACCCTCCTGTTGTAGGCAACAGAAGTATTATGGTGAACAAGAAAAATATAATCCCTACTCTTATGGATGTACATTCTAGCGAGGGGGATGTAAAAAATTAGAGTTAATAAAATAATTACAATAATAAATTTAAAACAAACCAAGGATAAGACAGAATATGCAGTGTAAGTTCAGGGAAAGGACAAATGTGGAATCTACATTAGGTAGATGCTGAAGAGACTATAAAAATGAACCCGATGGGTCCCTGCTTTTAGGTGTCAGCTCTGTTTAACTCCTACATGTCCTCAGAGCTCTTCCTGTGGACTAAGTCTCCTCCCAAGATTTATAGACTAGAGAGGTTCCATTACTTACTTACTCCATCACTTACATATTGTGTAAAGCACTGTACCAGCACATTTAGAATTTTTTTTATTCATTTATTCATTCAAAAAATCAGGTGGTATTTATTGGGTTTCTTGATGTGCCAGGCACTGTTCTAGCAACTAGAGATTAGTGGCAGAGAAAACAGACAAAAATCTCTGCCTTCATTGAGTTTATCAGGTTAGACAGTTATAAATCTGCATAGAAAATAAAACAGGAAAAAGGAAGGGTTGGGTGGGTTGTTAAGCCTATAAATAGAGTGGCCCCTTGGAAGTGGCATTTAAGCAAAGACCAGAAAGGTAAGAAAGTTAGTCGTGGATATCTGGGAGACAGCTTCCTAGGAAGAGAGAATGTCAAGTGCAAAGACCTCAAGGTAGAGGATCCTGACATGTTAAAGGGATAGCAATGGGTCCAGTGCCACTGGGGCGGCACGATGGAGGGCAAGCTACAGAAGGAGATGAGGTTGGGGGAAAGAACCACGAGCATGGAGTACGTAGAAAATCCCCAGGGTCAACACAGGATGGGAATAGTTTATTCCCACTAACCAGAGTACACAGAGTATTGGGCAGACTACTCAGAAGGGTATAATCTGTGTGTGGGGGGGAGGGACTAATCTTAGACTACAGACTGCTTTAATTCTGCCTAACAAAGCTTAAAGGTAAGGCTTGGAAATACCAAACTGTTTCTAAGTAACTAAACTGCATCCCAGAACGAAGCACAACCATATTTAAAGGAATACAAAAATATTCAGCACCCAACAAGGTAAACATTCCAATGGTGGGTGTCCAATAAAAAATTACCAGAAATGCAAATAAGGGAGAAAATATGACCACAAATGAGGAGCGAAATCAATTAATGATTTCGAATTAGTAGACAAGGTCGATAAAGCAGTTATTATAATATACTGGGTCTTTCTTGTTCCAAAACCTATCCCTCTACCATGCAGGACATTGAGGGCTGTTTACCCAACAATGATGAGGCCTTGCCTAAGCTTGGAGAGATCATTCCATGATTTTATAAGGGCTAGTCTTTTCCCAAACATGTCCATTCCAGATCCAAGTTAAACTCTCTGTGAAAGAAGAACCACAAGGGGGTTTATGGGTTTGAACAGTTTCTCTTCAGGTGTCTCCCACATGGAACTGCCATAATTTGTCCCAGAAGAACAGAATTCTTTGAAGAAATTGTTGGACATGAGGTACACTCAGAATTTTAAGGAGAGGCTTGGAGTTAAAGTTCCTGGGGGCAGTATTGTATTTTTTAGAGTTTAAAGGAAGAATTTGGTATTCAGAAGTCACGACTCTTGTGGTTTGAGCCTCACTAGAAATGGAGGGCATTTGACACTGAAGATCACACAGCACATTGCTTATAAATTTCTTCAAATTGCTCTAAAAAGATGCTAAGAGCTTTGTTTTACAGATGACTTTGTATTATAGTTCTAAAGTTCTTTTTGACTTGTTGAATCCAGCAAACTCAGCTCTAGGTCTCCGCTCCCCTCCCCCCCCTTTTTTTTGGTTTTGGAAAATTATCATAGATTCCATTTTATTGAGAGTACATAATTTTATTGATGCATTTGTAAGATCCTAATTCCACAGGAAAAATGAAAAAACTTACCTGTTTGGTCTTTCTCAGCTCCTCTAATTGTAAGGTGTCATTTTCATGTTGTTTCAATAGCTCCTAAAAATAATTTTATTTGGAAAGGGTCAGCCCTGGGGTTTCTAGGACTTCTTCTTTTTTTTTTTTTTTTAAGATTTTATTTATTTATTTGGCAGAGAGAGAGATCACAAGTAGGCAGAGAGGCAGGCAGAGAGAGAGGGGGAAGAAGGCTCCCCGCCAAGCAGAGAGCCTGACGTGGGGCTCGATCCCAGGACCCTGATATCATGACCCGAGCCGAAGGCAGAAGCTCAACACACTGAGCCACCCAGGTGCCCCGGTTTCTAGGACTTCTTTCAGAGAATTAAGAAAGTCAGAATAGGATTCTGGAATATATTCACCAAAGTTTAGATATTGGTATAATGAAGCACACTTTATAGACTAATGACATGACACACTGAAGTTAAATTTTGAAAATCTTACTTATGTGCAACCTTGATAGGGTTACTATTGTTGAATATTATTAATATTGTTAAATATTTTGTTCTGTCACAAATTGATCTTTATATTCAGTACAATCCCAGTCAGAATACTTTCTTGACAAACTGATTCTGTAGTTTATATAGAAGGGCCAAAATTACCTTGAAAAACAAGAGCAAAATTAGATTTTTACTCCCTGATTTCAAGCTACAGTAATTGAGACAATGGCTGTCTTGGCCTAGGTATGGACTAATAGTTCAATGGGAGGGAATGGAACAACTAGATATTTATAGAGAAAAAAATGACCTATGACCTCTATCTCACCCCATACATAAAAATTATTCAAAATAGATCACAAAGGGGTACCTGGGTGGCTCAGTCAGTTAAGTGTCTGCCTTCAGCTCAGGTCATGATCCCAGGGTCCCAGGATTGAGTCCTGCATTGGGCTCCCTGCTCAGTAGAGGGTCTGTTTGTCTCTCTCCCTCTGCCCACCCCTCCCCGTTCATGTTCTCTCTCTCTCTCTCTCTCAAATAAATAAATAAATAAAATCTTTAAAAAGAAAACAAAACAAAATGGATTGTAGAATCATAAAAACTAAAATTATAAATCTTTTTTAAAAAGAGAAGATCTTTGTATCCTTGGACTAGGCAACAGTTTCATAGAAAGGACACAAAAAGCTGTAACTTCCCCATAAAAAGGGCGTGATTAATAATTTGGTTTTCATCAAAATAAAAAACTTCCGCACATGAAAAGATAACATGAACAAAATGAAAAGGCAAACCACAGTGTAGGAGACAATGTTTGTAACACATATCTGACAAGGAACTTATATCCACATTACATAAAGTACTCCTACATATAAATAATAAAAAGATAAACAACCCAAGTTTTTTCAAATGGCAAAAGACTTGAACCAACATTTCACAAAAGAAGCAGTACCAAACATAAATTGTTTGGTAAGTATAATTTAAAATATCACCCAACATAGTCCCCAGGGAAACTAAAACTCTAGTGGACTATCACTTCATACTCGTTGGAAGGGTCATGGGATGCCAATATTAGTTGCTGATGATGTGGAGCAACTGGAACTCTTGTATGCTTAAGATGTAAGAGTAAAATGACACAACTACTGTGGCAAATGGCTTGGCAATTTCTTATAAAGTTAAATCTATAACTACCCTAGAAACCAATAATAACACTGCTAGGTATATACCCAAAGGAAAAGAAAAAATGTGTCTATGGAAATACTTGTACAAGGGTGTTTATAAGACCTTTATAAAATGGGGAGGACAGGGCGCCAGGGTGGCTCAGTGGGTGGAGCCTCTGCTTTCAGCTCAGGTCATGGTCTCAGGGTCCTGGGATAGAGCCCTGCATCAGGCTCTCTGCTCAGTGGGGAGCCTGCTCCCCCTCCCCCCACCTCTCTCTGCCTGTCTCTGCCTACTTGTGATCTCTTCTTCTCTGTCAAATAAATAAATAAAGTCTTTAAAAAAATGAAATAGGGAGGACAACCAATGGAAACAACCTAAACCTCCAAAAACAGGAAAATGGTAAACACATTGTGGGGTATTCCTACAAAGGAAAGCTAATGGGCAATAAAAGGTAAGAAATTACTGCTAGAAATAACAAATGGATAAATTTCACAGACACTGTGTTAAGAAAAAAGGAAGCTATATACCAAAGAGTATATACTGCATGATTCCATTTATATAAGCTTAAAAGCAGGTAAAACAATGCTGGTAGGAATCAAAATAGTGGTTGTCTTGGGGCAAGTGTTGAGGGAGATAGGGTTTAAGTGGAGAGGAATACAAGAGCGATTTCTGGGTTGATAAAATGCTCTAGATCTTTATACAGTTGTTGGTTACATGGATGTGTACATTTGTCAAAACTCATCAAATTATATAGTTAGGATCTCTGTGTTTTGTTAAGTGTAAACTATACTTTCATGAGAGAGAGAACGAGAGAGAGAGCGTGCACAGAATTTATAGATTTATCGTTAGCATTACCGGAGAGAAAATAAGAGAGGAAAGGAGGCATGCAGAAGATCAAATCTCTCCCCACTAGAGGACTTGCTCCTTCTTATTCAGATGTCTGAGCTCTCCAGACCCCAGAAACCCTAGCCACACTGCACAGTATATCCTGTAGCCCCATTACTGTTTTTGCTGCTATAGTGAATGCCAGAAATGGGCTTTGACTGGTGAAATTAGTGGCTTTTTAATTAGCATGATGATTGGAAACAGACTCTTAAAAATGGAATATTCTGGGTAGGTATTATTTTAGAGGCATGGTCCACTTTGCAGGAAAAGAGTATAGGAATCTAACAAAACCTTTCAGCTATACCCTCAGACATGGCGTCTAAGTCTTGACCCCTAGATGGTCCTCTGTCTGCTCAGGAGGTGCTCTGGCTGCCTGAGGCTGACTCCAGGAGTTGCAGAATCCTACCCTTGTCATGCCTTTGCAAATAGCTCCAATGAATCTTTCACAGACCTAAAAGCTCAGAGAGCTTGTGGTATCATGGCTTGGGGGCTACTTGCTAATGCAGGTTTGTTTAGTAAATGTCTGCCTGTCCGAGGCCTGTTCTCACCATGACCCAACAGCAGTATCAAGGTGGTGAAAGAGTAATGAACAGGAGTGGCTCACCCTCACCCCCTGTGACTTTGAGGTAGCTCCTCTTTACTCCGAGCTGTACATGAACCAAACTTGCTTAGTTTAACTTGCTCCACTGCCCTTTCTCTTCATCTCCAGCCAAGGATGAGAAAAAACATTCATCTTCGATGAATATTCATCATTCAATGGTAATTGACCACCATCGATGGTGGGAAGACCGTCTAGATAAGGACAGCAAGACTGCCAGTCTACTTGCATATATTTCCAGGGAAGCTGGGAAAGGAGGAATAAGCCCATAAAGACCAAAAGCTTGACTAATTCCAGAGGCACCCCCGGAACCGGATGTCTCACTGAGGCTGCACCTTCAACCCCTCATGTACTTTGGGCCTAAGTTACCTCCTTCTCGCGAATGAAGTTCTCAAAGACAGCACTGTAGGAGTCATTTATTTTCTTCTTTTCTTCTATTGACTCTAACTCAAACTTTCTTGTCATTTTATGTTCTGCAGAGGTGAGAAGAAATTACATGCATGAGTAAATGTGGGGAAAGCAAATGCAGAGAGAAACTCAAAATGTTTAAAGATAATAGAAATTCCAGACTGGGTCAAACGCAAGTTCCTTTCAGCCTGGAGTTCGGCTTCTGACGCTCACCTGGAGATGCTTGGGAGTCAGGTGAACATGGTGGTGGTTTTCAGGGATGTCAGCCATATGGGGTTTACCCCAATGTCTCTGATTTTTCTGTGGGTATATAATTTATTCTAGATCTGTTGCTTATTGTTTTGTCCATTCCCACTGCCGAAGTAACCAATATGCTTTCTTCAATATCCTTACCTTAAAAGACAGCTTTTGGCTAATGGGACTTCTCCAGCAATAACCTTTATTCTGTACTTAGCCCTAGGGTAGAGATAGGCTTAAACTGTTTCTGGCACAAGGGAGCTTGCCAACGGAGGCCCAGGAACAAACAGGGAGTAGTAGGGGGTAGTAGGAAGGGGTAAGGCGCTGATGCAAATTTCTTCTGGGATGGATGGGGAGGCAACCTCTAGGTTCACAGGATGGGTCTGGGCTGGGCTACACTGTGTGTAGTTAAAATCGACTTTTTTCAAAACAGAGTGAACATATTAGATTTTGACAACATGGAATGAGTATAGCATGGGTGCTATAAATCTAGAAGATGATAGGGTCATGCTACACCAGGTCCTAGGTAAAGCCTTGAACAGGGGCAGCTCTGCATTCCTTCCCTCAGCCTTAAGGCCAGGGTCTTCATGCTGCCTTCTGGCAGTCAGAGTCCCCCCCTGGGCTGGCAATGGCCTTGAGGGGTAACTTTCCCAGGGGGTTTCTGAATTTAAATGAGTAATTTGTTGAAATCAACCAAATCTGATACAAATTGGGTTGAGGTAGGATGTGGTACAAGTTTGTAGAAGCCCTACTCCTACCTCAACCAGTCCTCTAGGTTGGGGATCAGAGTCTCCATAAATTCCTCTCTCCTTTTTCCATTTATGAAGATGCTTGGTGGGGGTAGAAGTCTCATCTATAAATCACTTTCTATTATCCAAACTCTGCTAGGTGTTGGAAATACTAAAAATATATAGTAATATATAAATGTATCAAATCAACACATTGTACATGCAATGTTATATGTCAATTGTGTCTCAGAGATTGAGATTCTTTCAGGGGAGAAGGGGGGATGTGGGAATCCAGAGGCTCTCAGTATAATGATTGTGTTTTCCCTCCCCCAACAAGTGAGTGTTTGAAACTCTAATTCAAGAACATCTTTTCTGAACTTTGGGGTTACTTGTATCCAGGTAACAAGTCAACACTGCTACAGATGTCCCAGAATGTGCTCCAGCTCATGATGGCCAAGCTTGGCACAAGTGAGCTTTGGAAGGTACAGGCTTAGACCCTCAAGTGGCTGCACTTTATAAAGACTCTATCCTTGTTGTCACTTTCTTGAAAACTCTATGTACCTTGATTCAGGAGTCCAGCCATGTGGCCGTCACCCTTAGTGGATCTGAGGCTGCCTTTCTCAAGTTGAGACCAAACTTAAAGGCAGGTTTTTGGGTACATGTGCCATCCAAAAGATAGAAGTTTCTGTACTCACTCTGCTGTAGCAGGATCTTTTCCCGCTCCAACTTCTCCTCCCTCTCCCAGTCCGCCTTCTTCTTTGACCACTTGTCCTCCATTTCATCATAAATGCTGTCCTGTGGAGGCACAAAGGCACCATGAAGAAAAGTGTCCTGAGAAAGGCTGCACACCAGCTCCAGGCACAGCACAGGGCCCTTTGCAGCTTCCCTCACCTGGAATGCTTGCTAGGAGTCCCTCTATGTGTGGCTGGTGGCAGCAAATTTTAGCCCAGCCCATCTGGGAGCCTGCAGAACCCTTGAAGTCAAGGGCAAGTTCTGCATGGTGTCTGTCCCACTGGAACTGGCTTTTCTTTGAAGACAGGTAGGATTCTCCTGTCAAAGATTCACACGTCAGCTCCCTCTGAGCCACGAATCACCCATCAGTAGCCCATGAGGAAGCAGGGGAAATGCCTAATGGTTAATTTGGACACTTAGAAAACAGTGGCATGTTTTTCAGAGTGTGTTTATTTTTCCTTAGCAAATCTAACTTCCTTCGTGGTTGAGGTTAAATAAGCCAAAAGGATGCCAGTCCTATTGGCTGGCGCAGACTTCATGGGATTGGGACTTCAGGAGGAAGAAGGCCTAGAACATCGATGTTGCTGGTAAGGTCTCAGGACTCTGAGCCCCCCTTTTCTCCAGGTTAGTGGTACAAATCACACTGGGACCAGGCATCAGAACCTATTTGTAATTATTTGTGGCCATTTTGATAAAGGTTCTCTCTCATCATTTTCAAGACTGGTGAGCAGCTCAGTTTCCATAGAGGTCAAGCTTTCTGGTGAGGTCCAGACTGAAGCAAACATAAGGCCTAGGAAATTGGGGTATCAACCTGATGCTTTCCTAGGCCTTCTTCTATGACGTCTTTCCTGACTGTACCAAGATATATCTTGAAAAACAAGTTTTACATAGAAGATCAAAAGTGAAACTGAATGGTAAATAGAATTTCAGATGTGGTGCTGGTGCTTAACTTGGTTCTTTCCTTATATAGAGTGGTTAACTGTCCTTGTTTGTTTGAGACTAAGTTGTGTCCCAAGTCTCTGAACTTTCAATGCTACAATCTGGAAAGTCCCGGGGAAACCATGACCAGTTGGTCATGATAAAATGGGGGTTTGCTGCCTCAGCCTGTCCTGTCTGCTCCTCACCCCTCCACTCTCTCACCCCTAGGAAGAAATCACGGCCTGCTTCCCCATGGCTCCATCAGATTAGCTGATTTAAATGAAAGAGTTATATTCTGAGATGGCTAGAGCATACCATCTTCTGCTCATGGGGGTGGGGTGGGGTGCAGCGATAGAGTCTTTTTGGATTGCAATTTGGCCAAATGTATCAGAGGCCTTTAAAGTGTTTATCTTTTTTGACCCAGCACTCTACTAAAATCAAAGCTATTACCAAGTACGAACACGAAGAGCGGTTGTCTTGGGGTGGTGATTAATTCCTTTTTGTTGTTGTAGTTGGTTTTTGTATTTCCATTTTCTAAAAAACAATGAGCAGGTATGACTTTTGTAATTACAAACATATTTTTCAGTGGGCTTCCTTAGGGTCTGAGAGACTGACTTGTCTCCCATGGAAACCACCACAGTCCACAGTTCACTCCTCTCCCTGGGTGTATTCAGTGTCACCCAAGTCCAGGGATGCTGGGAATCTCGGGACATGATTTTCTGGGCAAGAGTTCTAGACTTAGCCTGCTGTCATCAGCCAGGAATGAGCCTTGCCTCTGTTCCTCTCATTATCCACCAAGGAGCTCTGAATCTCACCTGATACATATGAAACATATTCTTCAAATACTTATATTCCTTTCCCATCTCATCTGGACAAAAGGAAAACAACAGGGTCATCATCAGTCCTCCGAAACGCATGTTTTCAAATTCAAGTATGAGCTCTCTTGTACACCTTCTTCACCTCAAAACTCATCCTCTATGTGTTAAAACCATCTTGTACCTAGGAATCCCTCTGGAAGTTTATTAGAAATCCAGGTGCCTGACCCACTCACCCCCACCCCCCAACTCCGGCCAAACCTACTGAATTGAGGTCTCAGAGGAGAGGCCACCTGTGGATAATATGCTTCTCAGGTGATACTGATACAAACCAATCGTGAGAACTAATCCCCAGGGGTAAACCGACATCTTGGGGGGAAAGAGGAGCAAAACCTTGTAGTATGCATCTGCTTCTCCCTTTTTAAAATAATGTTTCCTAGTGTACATCGCTTTTGAAAATGATAAATGTTCTCTTTAGAAAACTGGGAAGCCAGCGAGCTATAAATATCCTCTTTTAAAAATGTAAGGCAAAGGAAAGAGAGATTCTAGAATTTCTCCTTCTCCCTGTGGAGATTAGTCTACAGCCTCAGAATTCTGAA
This sequence comes from Enhydra lutris kenyoni, assembly GCF_002288905.1. NCBI lineage: Eukaryota > Metazoa > Chordata > Mammalia > Carnivora > Mustelidae > Enhydra > Enhydra lutris. The sequence continues at coordinate 13,296,625 of NW_019154085.1, forward strand.
GGATATATATTTTGCCCTTCCTAAGGGCAGCAGAAATCATGGGATAAATGGCCAACATGACCCTTATGTATTGTAAGGCCATACAAATCATAGTGTGTCTGTTAAAATATAATGAAACACCATCATTTTACAGGTGAGGTCACTTGCTGAATTATAATATTATATTTATAGAATTAAAAAATATATTTTAAAAAGTGCTTTCACATTCTTATCTCTCTGATGAAGGCAGGCACTATTGCCCTCAATTCCTAGATGGGATAAATGAGATTAAGGAACTTGCTCAGATCCCAGCACTTGGTCACAACCCAGTCTATCTCCTGGGTGGGAGAGGGACACTGGTGACGTGGTTTCCCTCTTTCCAGTTTCATTCTCAGTCACTTGCCCTCTCGGAGCTATAGGAGGGTGTCTGGAAAGCCTAGCCACAGCCCATCCACGGCCCTGCTCACCCTCTTGCCCTTCACCAGGTCATTGTCCAGACAGTACCTAGTTTTTCCTGGGCAGCCAGCTTCTCTGCCTTCAACGATGCTTTGTAGCTGTTCTCCAACTGACTGAGCTCTGCTGCGTGAGCTTCTTTGAGTTCCCTGTGTGACCCGGGGATAGGGCTACTGTCATTAACCAGTGAAAAGAAGTCTAGAGCTGAGCGGTTACACTTGGGGGATCCTACCTTCCCTCCCTCACACAGGAAGCTGTGGGCAGCCTGCAGGGCCCTCACTTCCTGAAGCGTTTCTCCTGGCATCACCCAGAAAAAGGTGAGGCAGCCAGTTTTTACCAACCATTATTTTGAATGGAGCCAGTGGGGGGCCATGACTCCCTGCTAACAGCTCAGTCTTTGTTTATGGCTGTCTTGGGAAACTGTGGGCTGCATTAGCATCCAGGATAATCTTAGAGCCCAAGTCTCTCAGTCTCTCTCTCTCTCTCTCTCTTTTTAAAAAAGATTTATTTATTTAATTTGGGGGGAGAGGGCGTGGGAGAGGGAGAGAGAGAATTCCAAGCAGACTCCCCACTGAGCACAGAGTTCAGGGCAGGGCTTGAATCTACCACCCCAAGAGCATGACCCCAGCTGAAAGCAAGAGTCAGGTTGCTTAACTGACTGAGCCACCTGGGTGCCCTGAGCCCAAGGTCTCTTTAACCTCCATTCCAGAAGCAGAAGTTGGCAGTGGTCAAGGTGAGTGTTAAAGTGAAAGGCTATATGAGCTGTCAAGCCAAGAGAAGACGTGGACGAACATTAAATGCAACTTAGTAAGTGACCAAAGCCAATCCATGAAGCCTACATGCTGTACAATTCCAGCTGGATGACATTCTGGAAAAAGCACAGCTAGGGAGACAGTGAAAAAATCAGCGGTAGCCAAGGGCTGGTGGGGAGGGGGTGATGAATGCGCAGAACACAGGGGAATCTTTAGAGGCAGTGAAACTACTCTAATGGTCCAATAATGGTGGACACTGTCAATATACATTTGTCAAGACCTATAGAATACACAACAGGAGTGAACTCTAGAGTCAACTACAGACTCTGGCTGATCATCGTGTGTCCATGTAGGTTCATCAGTTGTAACAAACGCCCCCCAGGGGTGCAGGGAGATTACTCAGGTTGTGGGGCTGTGGGCTTAGGCTGTCCATGGGAATTGGTTGTACTTTAGGTTCTATTTTACTATGAACCTAGAACTGCTCTAAAAAATAATGAAATCTGGGGCGCCTGGGTGGCTCAGTGGGTTAAGCCTCTGCCTTCAGCTCAGGTCATGATCTCAGGGTCCTGGGATCGAGCCCCACATCAGGCTCTCTGCTCAGCAGGGAGCCTGCTTCCCCCTCTCTGCCTGCCTCTCTGCCTACTTGTGATCTCTCTCTCTCTGTCAAATAAAAAAAAAAAATGAAATCTATTATAAAACAAATAAGTTACTTATTATTTTTTGAAAGTCAATCTATGACTCAACCATGTGTTGAGCTGGTGGCTCTGGGACCCAGCGCATGGGCGCTTTGGAGGTTTCCTCACCCACACAGACGATACACCTCCTTTTACTTTCCATTGGCTTGTCTTTGAGGCTCTAGTTCCTCTCCCTCGCATACCTTCTTCCTGTTCTGCCCACATCCTGGGAGTAGCCAAGAACAGTAGAGATGAAAGGACCAAAAAAAAAAAAAAAGAAAAGAAAAAAAAAGAGAGAGAGAGAGAGAAAGAGGGGGAGGAAGCAAGAGAGGCAGGGGAAACAGGAGGCGGCGCCTAGGCTGAGAATAGCTATTGTTGGCCACAGAAGTCTCAAGGAGAACAAAAAATGACACTCTTCAGCAAGCAACAGAAAGGGAGATGATTGAAAGGAAGTCATGGGATGAGAAAGTGCGACACCAGGAAAAACCTTCTCTGTGCTACATTTTGGTGGCTTCAAATCAAACCATCCTGCCCCTTTCCCCCCACCTCCGCCCACCCAGCTCCATGGGGGCGATGTCTAAAATCCCAGTGAGCTGACATCCTGCAGGGAAGCAGAAGGCTTAGAGCCTTCAGCCCAGAGGGCTCGTGCCAGACAGCATACCTGTTCTTGTTTTCGAAGTTCTCCTGCATCTCCGCACAGTGGAGAGCCATTTCATCCGAGAGCTGCAAACAAGGCCGGCATTAATGATGCAGGATCGAGGACCCCACTCCCATGCAATCTGCAATTTCTGAGAAACCTTCCCGTCCATGGGGTAGGCTGTACCCCTCTGCCTCCCCTGTTTGTGTGGGGCCATCCTAGACAGCACGGCACTACTGAGGGGCCGGCCTGCTGGGCAGTCAACCTTCATAAGTGGGTTTCAATGACCACCAGCAAGTAGGGTGTGGGGGAGGCTGCTTTCGAGCATTGCCAGGTTTCTCCCTCCAGCCCAGGCCAACAGGCACCCCTGCTGGAGGTGGGGAAGACAAGACTGGTATAACGGATGGTAAAATCCAAAGGAAGGGTCACCAAAATCCCAGGAAACACGGAGAGCGCAAGCTGACGTCCGCAGATTCCGAAGGGGGTTTGGCAATTTTAACAGCAGCAGGAAGTGGGAACTGGAGGCTTCTGGGCCAATATGGGACCACAGTGGATGCATTAGTGGCACTGTTGGCACGAGGAAGAGCCTTAGCATGCCCTGATGTTGCACTAGCCACAGCAAACCTGAGGGGAAATGGCCAGCACCCCCTGGTGTGGTTTTAGTGGCAGTGAACACAATGGAGGCACCTGAAGAGGTCCTGGAGATTGAGTTAGCTCCCAAAAGTGCAGTGCTTGGCGTCTGGCCGGGACTATGGCAGCCGATCTGAAAAAGCGGGTCTTCCCCTCTCCCATAGAGATGTCGGCTAACTCAAGGATCACTCACCAGTTTCTGGGCAGACTGATGGTCTCTGTTCATTTGCTCAATGATCACGGTCAGCTCTGAGATCTGCTCTTCTAGGTCAGTAATGATATCAACCCTACAGGACAAATCGTCCTTCCATTACCCACAGAGTTTCCATTCCATGACGGTCAGGCACCTCCCTGTCTGCGACTGTCTGCCCTGGTGAGAGCCAGGCCATGTTGTGCACTGGCTGCCTTATCATGGGGCCAGGGCCAGGGGTGGAAAGGTAGTCCAGGAGAGGACATTGGGAAACATGGTGGTTGAGCCTCAGACTCAGCTCTTTTGGGTAAGCTAGCCTAAAGCGGGGGGCATGGGAGGAAGTCGGGGGGAGGAGTGGATTGGTTACCTGTTGACTAGAAAGGAGAATGTCAGAAATTTGTGAGGGTTTGACCTTGATTCAGTAATGACAGTTGAAATGGAAGAGGAAGAATTCGGAGGATGGGGAAATGGGAAGGTGGGGGATGGGACCGATACTGCCGGAGTCACAGACAAGGAATGGTTTGCACATGGGACAAGGAGGTGATTTCAGAGCACGGCCTTCATGATAGAGAACTATGTTCTGTGTTTCTGAATCTGAAGCCTCCATGATGTCGGGAAGTTATTTATCTCTGTTTGGTTGAGCTGGAGTAGACGACAGTGGGCAGTACTGTGCGCAGAGCGGCAGAATGAGGTCCTCCATTCAAGAGAGAGAGGATGTGGGAGGAGACAGGGAAGGAGAGACATGAATGAGATCCAGGAGGTTGAGCGGATGTGGGAGCTGATTTTACACAGCACTGGAATATAGAGTGGGAAGGGTCTGAATGACAGAGCAGACGGCACCACGCTCAACGGGGGTGGGCCCAGCGGGAGTCTTCCACATGGTGCCTCACGGAGCCATGAACTGAGTGAGATCTTCGGGCATAATAAGAAAGAGATGCATCTCAGCCCCTCTGAAACCCTGACTTGACTCTTACTTTTTCCCTTTCCAAATTCAGACTGTTTTATGAATATGTCATCTGCTTGTCTCTCTAGGAACAAGTGCTTTCCTTTGGGACAAATTATCCTACAGCCAGTCATTTTTCAGATCAGTTTCCTGATTTGAGCTTCAACCTGTCTTGAATGGGATCGGGCAGAGAGGTGGGGCGTGGAGACGAGCTCGCAGGGATGGCGAGTGAAGTGACCTTGCACTACCTTCAGAACAGGGACTGGGTACACGGGGTGTGGAAGTTAGGGGCTTCTCCCTGAGGCCAGGCCAAGCCCAGCAGGGATAGCCCTGAGAAACTGGATATATATTGGTCCAAGGATATTACCTGGAAAAAAATTTTTTAAAGATTTTTAATTTATTTATTCCACAGACAGAGATCACAAGTAGGCAGAGGGGCAGGCAGAGAGGGAAGGGAAGCAGGCTCCCTGCCGAGCAGAGATCCCGATGCGGGGCTCCATCCCAGGACCCCGGGATCACGACCCAAGCCGAAGACGGAGGCCTCAGCCCACAGAGCCACCCAGGCGCCCCTACCTGGAAATTTTGATTTTGTCCATGATCTCTGACTTCAACTGCTTTTTCTTCTCGAACATTTCATCTCCCAAGGTGACAGAAATCTGCTCCCTATTTCGAATGAGGCGATAGCCAGGTGACACATTTATCACTTCCTGGGCATCAAGGTGGAAGGTGAGATAATATTGTAGACTTGGAGCGCTGAGATGCCTCCAAAGCTTCCACTAGAGTGCTACTCACATCTCAAGCTAGAGACAGGACGTGGGATTCCCGAGCCGCGTCCCTCCTGTGCCCTTCCCCAAATACCACTCCCCCTCATGCCTCCAGCCTGGATGTCTCTCCCGAGATCCAGTTGCAAGACTCAAGTGGTTTGTGGATGTCCTCAGAGATCCCTCAAGCTCAACATGGGCACAGCCCTACGGAGGACGCCCCACTTGGTACTGCTCCAACCCTGTGCCTCGTCTGTGTTCTCCACACGGCTGGAGGCCAGGAGGCTGTCAGGTGCCCTGGAGATTGCTCACTTTTTGGAACTAGACAGGTCTGTGTTCAAATCCTGGCTCTGCACCCAACCACAGTTATCTGTGTGCCTCAGTTTCTTCATCAGAAAAGGATGAGGAAAATATAACTCTTCCTCAAAGGACTTTTGTGAGGAATGCCAAGGTAACACGAGAAAATGTCTAGCACAGTCATGAAAATAAACAAACAATCATGCCTATTTTAGTCCGTTCTTCTTCTGTTCTCCACTAGATCAAAGTCAGGAATCTGGCAGGGCTCCCAGCCAGCAGGGGCCAGGATAAGACTGTAGCTTCTCGAGTTGTGCAGGACAGCCCTAGCCACCCCCGGCCCTATCATTGTTATCTCTTAAATATATCCCAGCTTCCTTTTCTCCTCTCTGCACTCCTGCACCTGGCAGAGCCCGGGGCCACCTTCATCCTTCTCTGTGGCTTTGGCCATACCTTCCCAGTTGGCCTCTCTGCCTTCATTCTAGCTCCCCTAACATTCATCAGCCTCTCCATCTGGAGGGCAATTACATTATTATTTTTTCCTCACTATTAAGGAACTGCACGATTTTTGTTTAAGGGGAGAAAAAAGAAAATAGATAAAACCAGAAAGTACTCGTAAAAAGCATCAATAATATCCCATCAGCTAATGTTTGTTTCTAGAAGGTAAATCTTACCTGGTGCTGGGCCTATGTCAGACCTGCAAAGCATCCCAGACACCTGAAGGATGAGGCCCAAACTCCTGGGCAGCCACAGAGATCCTTCTGGGTTTAGTCCCCATCTCTTTCTGCAGCAGGGTCCTGGCCCTGCCCCCCTCGAGTGCCCTGGTGCACCTCCCCTGGCATCTGTGTGCTCCCAAGTGTGGCAGCAGGATTCTGACATGTGGGCATGAGTCTGGACCGGTTGTCTGTCTGGGTTCCTGGGAACACTCTCCTTGCCCTACACAAGGCAGTAGAGAGTGGTAATTAGACGCTCTCTCTCGGGTCTGGCTGAGATGAGTTCCAGTCCTTTTCTGCCACTTACCAGCTATGTTATATGCAATAAGGACAGCCCCTCCTCAGAGGATCGGTGCAAAGATTGATGAGGTAGGTACGTGTGAGAGGCCTATGCCTGCATACAGCAGGCACTCCATAAATGTCAGTCCCACTGCCCTCTGGGTGTTTTTACTCACAGTAGGTAATGCAGTGCTCTCCTCTTGGTTTCCTAAATGGACCGTCACTCTGCAAGAGGAAGGCGTGCTCAAAAAAGCACCCAGGGAGCAAGGAAAAGTTCAAAGCTTAGAAGCTACACCCTGACCCCACCCATCTGTAAAAAGTGACAGAGCCAGAATGATCTCTGAGGCCCCTTTCAGCTCTCAAAATGTTCCACTCGGGGGACTAGGGAATGTCCTAGGGACTAGGACCCTGTATACCGGCCCAGGGATCAGTACACACTGTGATCAAAATGCAGGTAGTAAAAAATGGGGAGTTGACTAGTCATGCCTATTAGATCCACTCCTAGGATAAGAGCCAGGAGACTCAGGCACACGTTAGGGACATTTACATTATCTGCCCAAGGGCCTTTCTTATTTGCCCCGGAAATGAATGATATGGGACCTGAAACAGGGAAGAGAATTCAGCATAAGCAAATGGCTACTATTCTGAGATCTGGTGTTAATCCTCGTCATAATTAGCTGTTGTATTCAGGTGCAGGAACATGAAGGTAACAGGCGCCCCCCTATCAAGCTGTAAGGGAGCTCACCGGGAGGCTGAAAGACTGGAACAAGGGTAACGAGCTTCTGATGTGCTCAAGAATAGTGAGAGCCAGGGCCTCTCCCCTCTGCCTCAACACATACATACACACACACACCACACACGACACACACCCACCTACACACACCTTCAGGCAACTGCTGCGAAGAGAGACAAATGAAGCCTGCTCTAGGAGTTCCGTTTTCCCCCCTACAATCAACACAAACACTGTATCTTTAAGGGCTGTGGAGTGGTTACCATGATGTGTGACTGTTCCCAAGTGTGCTGGGTGTGGGTATGGGGTTGGGAGGATTTTTCCTGGTGGAAAAATCTACCGGGTTTAATAAAGTCTGGTTTTGATCCCACATCTCCCACCCTGGAAAGGGGACTCCAGAGAGACCCTGATGACTCTCTTGAGAAAAACAGCCCAAGGATTTGTCTACTCTAGATATGACCACCAAACTTTTATTTTAGCTGGCAAAAACATTACTCCTTGTAAAAAATGGGCACGAGTGCACAATATACATTAATAATATAACAGGGCTCACAGGCAATTTAAAAGATTTAAAACCACTGGGGCAACTGGGTGGCTCAGTTGCTTAAGTGTCTGACTCTTGGTTTCAGCTCAGGGTTTCATCTCAGGGTTGTGAGATCAAGCCCCGAGTTGGGCTTCACACTCAGTGGGGAGTCTGCTTGGGATTCTCTCTCTCTGTCTGCCTTTTCTACCACCCCCACATGCTCTCTCTCTCTTTCTCTGAAATAAATTTTTGGGACGCCTGGGTGACTCAGTCGGTTAAGCGTCAGCCTTCAGCTCAGTTCATGATCTCAGGGTCCTGAGCCCCTGTCGGGCTCCCTGCTCAGTGAAGAGCCTACTTCTCCCTCTGTCCCTCACCCCTGCTTGTGAGCTCCTGCTCTTTC